>NW_010288828.1:0-42792 GCF_000700745.2 Antrostomus carolinensis | reverse complement strand
GACCAGCCTGGCTGAACAGAGAGCTTTGGCTGGAACTCAGGAAAAAAAAAGGCAATTTATGGTCTTTGGAAGAAGAGGCAGGCTACTCAGGAGGACTACAAGGATGTCATGAGGGTAGCAAGGCAGAAAATTAGAAGGGCCAAAACCCAACTAGAACTTAATCTGGCTACTGCCATAAAAGACAATTAAAAAAAATGTTTCTATAAATACATTAGCAGCAACAGGAGGGCTAAGGAAAATCTCCATTCTCTACTGGATGCAGGGGGAAGCACAGGGACAAAGGATGAGAAAAAGGCTGAGGTCCTTAATGCCTTCTTTGCTTCAGTCTTTAGTAGTAAGACCAGTTGTTCTCCAGGTACCCAGGCACCTGAGCTGGAAGACAGGGATGAGGAGCAGAATGAAGCCCCTGTAATCCAAGGGGAAACGGCTAGTGACCCGCTATACCACTTAGACACACACAAGTCTATGGGACCGGATGAGATCCACCCAAGGGGACTGAGGGAGCTGGTGGAAGTTCTCACCAAGCCACTTTCCATCATTTATCAGCAGTCCTGGCTAACCAGGGAGGTCCTAGTGGACTGGAGGTTAGCAAATGTGATGCCTATCTACAAGAAGGGCCAGAAGGAGAATCCAGGAAACTACAGGCCTGTTAGTGTGCCCTTGGTGCCTGGGAAGGTTAGGGAGCAGATCATTCTGAGTGCCATCACACGGCATGTGCAGGACAACCAGGTGATCAGGCCCAGTCAGCATGGGTTTACAAAAGGCAGATCCTGCTTGATTAACCTGATTTTCTATGACAAGGTGACCCACTTAGGGGATGAGGAAAAGGCTGTGGATGTTGTCTACCTAGAATTTAGTAAAGCCTTTGACACTTTCCCACAGCATTCTCTGGCAGAAACTGGCTGCTCATGGCTTTGATTAGTGTACTTTTCATTGGGTAGAAAACTGGTTGAATGGATAGGTTGAAAGAGCTGTGGTGAATGGAGTTAAATCCAGTTGGCAGCCAGTCACAAATGGTGTTCCTCAGGGCTCAGTACTGGGGCCAGCTCTGTTTAATATCTTCATCAATGATCTGGACAAGGGCATCAAGTGCACCCTCAATCAGTTTGCAGACAACACCATGTTGAGAGGGAGTGTTGATCTGCCTGAGGGTAGAAAGGCTCTACAGACAGATCTGGACAGGCTGGATTGATGAGCAGAGGCCAGTTGTATGAGGTTCAACAAGGCCAAGTGCTGGGTCTTGCACTCGGGTCACAACAACCCCACGCAATGCTACAGACTTGGGGAGGAGTGGCTGGAAAGCTGCCCAGAGAAAAGGACCTGGAGGTGTTGGTCAACAGGCAGCTGAACATGAGCCAGCAGTGTGCCCAGGCGGCCAAGAAGGCCAACAGCATCCTGGCCTGTATCAGAAATAGTGTGGCCAGCAGGAGTAGGGAAGTCATCCTTACTCTGTACCTGGCATTGCTGAGGCTGCACCTCAAGTACTGAGCTCAGTTTTAGGCCCCTCACTACAAGAAAGACATGGAGGTGCTGGAGTGTGTCCAGAGAAGGGCGACAAAGCTGGTGAAGGGGCTGGAGCACAAATCTTATGAGAAGCAACTGAGGGAACTGGGGTTGCTTAACCTAGAGAAGAAGAGGCTGATGGGAGACCTTATTGCTCTCTACAACTACTTGAAATGAGGTTGTAGCAACGTGGGTGTTTGTCTCTTCTCCCAAGCAGGAAGTGAGAGGACAAGAAAAAATGGCCTCAAGTTGTGCCAGGGGAAGTTTAGATTGGATATTAGGAAAAAATTCTTCACCGAAAGGGTTAAGCATTGGAACAGGCTGCCCAGGGAAGTGGTTGAGTCACCATCACTGGAGGTATTTAAAAGATGAGTAGAGGAGGTGCTTAGGGAGGTGGTTTAGTGGTGGACTTGGCAGTGTTAGGTTCTCAGTTGGACTGATGATCTTAAAGGTTTTTTCCAACCAGAATGATTCTATTATTCTAGTTTTCTCATTATTTGATGTGGAGAGGGAAGCAACCTTACTAAAAGTAGTGCTTTTAAAAATAAATGCAGCTTGATAGGAATGCAAGCAGCCTCCATATTCCTTCTATTTCTATATTTTCATTATAGTTTAAAAAAATATATATATAATCCATGCTTTGTCACAGATCTCCTATTTGCGTTTAGGGCAAGACTAAAAAAGTAGTGACAGACTGACCAGCTAATCATATTCTTCAACTTACAACCTGAGGCAAATGATCTTAAACACTGCAAAACATAATCTTCATCAAGTTCAAATGAAAGTAATAATTAATTCAATGTTAACATACAGAGTCTTAAGAACTGTCCTCAGGACAGAGCAGAATGTCAAATACACTAAGAATAGCTGTGAAAGAAAAATACAACAATGAAGAGCTAAAATATCTTTCTCAGAAGCCTTCTCCATTACATGCCACTTAAAAGCAAATTTTATTTTGCATATCCAAGTTTTATCAAAGTTAAAGAAAAAAAATCAACCCTTTGGCTTCTTCCACAATGGAACAAATACTAGTTCTAGGAAACAGCCCAGGATTTCCTGCCACAAATTATCAAAGCTCATCAGAACTTTCACAAAGTTTCCCTCAACACCCCTGATGCTCTCCCCTTTCTCCCATCAGCTGCAACAGAGAATCCCGCAGTGACGGTTCCAGGTGTGCAAGAGGCCAGATAGGCTACAGCTCAGCTTCAGCAGCAGCCATTTCCCCTGGCATGAACTAACCTGAATTTCTCTCCTCTACTCAGTCATGAATTTTCACACCACTAACAGGAACTAATTACCTCTGAAGTTTTTTCAGCTGTCAAATGCAGAGAAGCAAGTTCCAATATTGCAATGAGGAACTGACAGAGCAACACTCAGAGCAGTCACATAAACCTCACTACTTAGGACAGTAAACTGCAGACACAATGCATTGAGCAAAGCTAAAGCTTTTGTTTCTGACTCAAGGTTTACATTAAAAGAGTGTACAGCCAAGATAATCCATCCTTAAGTATGCCTGAAATTTCCTGACTTTTGTGTTCAGATAGCACACTTGGAGACAGTAGGGTGCCAGATTACAAACTGGTTTTCACTATAGTTACATCAGCATTAATCACCATGCACCTTCATTTGCTTCCACTGCATTTCCCTGGTCAAATTCCAGAAGAAGTTGGTTAAAATCACCCAGCTGTATTATTAAGCATCAAGCACGGCCTGATGAACCCGATGAAGTTACTGACTGCTTTTGATCATTTACTAGGGTTGAGGAACGTAAAACTAGAAAATGTCAAGTTACACAGTTCATTAAATGAAGATGTAACTAGGGTTCAATTTTACAGGCTTGCTTGAGTCTATGTAAGAGGAGTGTTAGGAAAAGCATCCAAGGCTGCAGGTAACATTACCTGTCATAAGACAGAGGAGGGATTCTTCTTATGCAACGCAAAAACTATTTTTTTTTTTTTTAATCAATGACAAATTGCTTGTTAATCAATGACAAATATCCTACAGGCAGCTCTATTAAGATCAAACAGTTTAGACATCTCAAGAGAGATTACTTAAGTGATTTCTGAATCACTTAACTTCAAGAATTGAAGTCCTGGAATACCAGCAAATTTCAGAAGATAAATCTATGATCAGAAGATGAAGCTTCAAGGATACTTAAAAAGTAAGAACAACAATAAACATCTCAATCTATCCCTGAATCCTGGAACAATCCCCAGTCAGAGAACAGCTGCTGCAAAGTTCAGTTACATCAAACTACCATAAATTAGCACCAGTTCACAGAGAATACCTTGAAAAATGGAAGTGTATGCTTAAAAGTAAATTTATCAAAATGCTTAAAAGTAAATTTATCAAAATATAACAGTTTTGAGGCATTTTTACGAGGACTTTACAATACCCTATTAAGAAAATCAGAATGCTGAAAGAAAAATTTCATTACATTTGTTAAATTAACTAAAACCTAGCCAAAAATACATCTCAAATGGTAACTACTTAGAAAACAAAACAAAACAAAACAAAACAAAAATCTACCTAGGTGTGCAGTGGGAGCTCTTAACAAAAATGTTGAATTGGACTGTTAACAACCTTTAAGAAAGGTGCACCATCCTCAAATTGAGTTTGAAGATGACAGAAAGACTGAGAAAGAAACATTAAGTAATACAGAGTGTTACACAGTCACCTCAGTAACATTCAAACATTAAGTCAGAGACTAGTAAATAATCATTTTGACAAACACATACAAAAACCTGTATTTAGAAGCAAAGGATAAGTGTGGAGAAGGAGGGCCTCCATGCTAGGAAGGAATGACTGAAAGAAAAATTAAAAATAAAAGTATTTAAAAACAAACAAACTGACAAAAAAATTGTCAATCAACCAAATGTGGGTTCTTCATAGAACAGTGGAGCCAAAGAAACAGGTATGAACAGCAGGTGGGAGTTAACTACCTGGGTATTAAATGCTGGGGTTCAAGTAGGACGTAACTGTGGAAACTGCTCCAGCCTGGAGTAAGGAGGCAGACAGACCAAACCACACACACCCACCCCCAGTCCCTTCTGGTAATATAATCTACAAATCAGGTAACAATTTCCATAACTCAAAAGCCAGATTAGCTTCCTTTGAGAGGAAAGAGAAACAAAAGAAGGAAACTGGCCTTTAACAGGCAGTTAATAATCTCTTAGCCTTTCATTTTTTTTGTTCAAAAATACTTTTAAGTTTCAATTTACTCTTAAGCCCAAAATAGAGAAAAAGTCCTTGCCTAGTAAAATCAACTTTTCATAATAGCAAATTACGTTGATTTTCTGAATAAAAAAAGATTTCCACAGCGAAGGATATAGACTATTAAAGCAGAATTTCTGTACAAAATTTCAGTAAAGCTCTGACACAGGATGCAGAGGTCAAATGTGTGGATAAAAAAAATACAGAAAAACTGCAAGCTATAAGAGAGGGCAACCCTGGAGGTTATACGTATTCAACTGGCAGAAATATGATTGTTATCCTCTGGATTTTTTCATGAGCTCTAGCAACTTCCAACATTGCACGTGCCACTATGTTGTATGGAAACTAAACACTAAGTACGTGTTATCATACTACACAAATTTCTGCTTTACCAAAGCATAGTTATATACATATTTATCTAATCACCAGAAGTTTCAAAGGCGAGAGGTACGGAAATTCACTAGTTTTGTAGGGAAGGAGTAATGGCTGCTAAGAGTATGGGAATAAGAAAACAAAACCCACTTCCAAGTTTTCTGAGCATTGTTTATCCATAACATGACTTCAGTAAATTAGTTAACACTGTAGAGTATCCATCTATCCAATTTCTTTAAATAGCTATTATATTAGAATTAACCAAGTTCCTTTGAGCACCATTAGTTGTCATGATTTGTTTGTGGAAGACTTCAACATCCACTACAATGACATCTGTACGTACAGCTGGAAACTTTACCACAGGATTTCAGATCTGCCTTTCCTCCTCTTTTACAAGTACGCTATGGAGAGGTAGATACTAAACATTAGGGATTTGTAACTGACCAGTCTTAGTGGACCTAGAGCGTTGTTGTTCTAAGATTAAGATTTCAGAAATCCATGTTTAAGAAAATAAATTCTCTACCTTACATGTACTCTCACAGCAGCTGAAACATTATCTTTTTACCAACATCTTCTTAACATTAATCCAGTTATTTCAGCAGTGCCAATAATCTGATTATTTACCCCTCTGCAAGCCCATGCAACTGAATTGCTGAAATTGTATCTTGCCTATAATCTTACAGGTGAAGATCAGCCATCTCAGAAACTACTTTCCAGCTGCCTCCAACATTCACCAAACCTCTAATCCACAAGGAATTAATCCCAAACGCTTTGCAGTGATATTAGCAAACAGTTACAAAACACCTTTCTGCATTGGTTCCCAAAAGATTCAACCAGAACAAACCTGTCCCCTTTCATATTCTTGGTTTCAGAAGTCTTGTGCCTCACTTCACAGCTGAGGAAAAAGAGTGCTTGACCTGGAAAGCAGCCCTGCATTTCCTTTAAATGGTAAGAGAAGCTTGTAAAAGTTGGCTACACCTGAAAACATGAGCAGAATTGTAAGTACGCTATTTCTCGGATAACAGGAGGTGACTACTCTTTAGGTTCCCGAGAACATTTCAGAGTTTAGCTAAGGAAGTCCCTTAAGAGATACAAATTTTTAAAAGGCAAGTAAATGTAAAAATATCTCAGGTCCCGGTCTGCTGACCTGAACAAAAGGGCCCTTACTTCCACAGTGAGAGGCCACTAAATGGATTGTTAATTGAAGGAAGCCCTAAAAAAAAAAAAAAAAAAAAAAAAAAAAAAAAAAAAAAAAAAAAAAGAACAAAGGAACAGGAAAGTGACTAAAAGCTACCAATAGGTCTCTGGGAGACAGATGTCATTCTCCCATTCTTCCGTGGAAACTGTGAATTCATCCACCATTTCAACTGAACCCTTGCAGCACAGAGTGCACGTTCAGTTGGACATTTAAGACATCTGAAAGCCTTCTGATGAAGATTTTTGGCTTTTTTAGGGGGTGCCCTGATTAATATGGCTCTTTCTTAGAAATAAGCAAAGTGTTTTCAGTTGCTACACATTCTGCTTTGGCTTCAGCCTCCTTGGAGGCAAGTTCTGCTCAAAACAGCAGTATCCTCTTATCCTGGCAGTAGACGTCAAGATACTTTCCACATACGAATTTTTGCAGAAGGCAGCAAAACAAGACCAAACTAGAGTTCTTTAACTCACAAGGGAACATAATCAGATAATTCTGGCTCCACTGCAGACTAAAAGCATAGAGATACAAGGTAAGGGAGTAAGGATCAACTATCTGAACAGAGCAATGGCAGATACAGGATATCAGCTTTCACGATGTTACCACCAGTAGTCATAGTAGTTGAGCTTTTTCATTAAACAGAAACTTCAGCTTCTGAAGTTCTCAGGATGCTAACCTTTAATAGGGGTGGGGAGGTGAGAGGAATCAAACCCAATGGAAAAAAAACAACCTAAAGGTTTAAAAACATGAAGACAAGGTCAAAAACCTTCTACTGCAGATATTGCAATAAAAATATTAATCAATAAAATACAGTATCACTTCTTTTCCTTAGATAAATTAGCAGATTTCAGAGCACAACCGACACTTTTGGCAGAAGAAAAAAAATCATTACAATTGCAAGCATTATTAAGGTCTGGAAAATCTGCCATTTGATAAGAGACCATAAAGTCCAAATAATTATTTATTTCAGAAAAGTTTAAGATATTATTTGCTTATAGTCCAAAGAATTGAAAGGAGAATGAGATTTCTGATAACGGGCAACTTCCTCATCTACTGAAAAAATGCATAATGAGATACAACAAAGCAAAACTTTTCAAATTAGAAATTGGTATTCATTTAAATTCTTTAAGTAACAGTAATTTAGCACTGAAACTGCTTATTATTCATCAGATAGACTCCCTGTACCAATACCTTTCCAGATATAGGTCCAAAAAAAGTGCAAAATGTAATGCAACAGCCTATGTAAGCAACATGGAAGACTAAAATCTATAAATCTGTAAGTCTATAAGCTCTTGGACTTTCTTACAGATGTTTCACCTTATGGATAAGTCACAGCAGAGACCTGATAGCCTTCAGAGGTAAAATTAGAGAAGCCGAAACTTAAGAGTTCAGTACCAACACATCAATTAGCATGGACAGAAATTAGATTAACTGAGTAGGCAAGAATCTTTTCAAAGCATTGACAATTATGTGGGTATTCAATCAGAACAGTTTCTCACATTACATTTTGATCCTTGTCGAAAAGCTTCTAAATACTAGATAGCTCATTAGCAGGTTTAGCAAGAAATTTAAAGGGCAGGGGGAAGCACTGGAGGAGAAGGTTATTTTACTTTTTAAAATTGGAATAATAAAGTTGTCCTATTTGGCAGAAAACAAATGAAAATCTAGGATATGTAAACCTAGCATTCTTGCAGTGCTAAGAGCCTTTCTTAGCATTCCTTTCACAGAAAGGATCCACTTGATATACTAAATAAATCTTAAACAAAATCAAAAAACTCAAACAAAAAAACCCCAGGTCAAAACAAAACTGAAAATCTGATCTACAGGCAGAATTGGGGATGAATCCACAATCATAGATTGTCTATACACATTTACTAAATGTTTAGTAAAGACCTTATTAAATACTATTTTTTTTAATCAAAAATCAACATACAGTAAAGGAATTTAACAGCAAACATCTCAAATGCTAAGAAATCTCAACTTTTCCATATTAAAAACTATGAAATAATTAAATAACTGTAAGCCATCCCCACAAAGATAACATATTCCTTTTTATGAAGACTATTTTTGAATACTAAATACTTCTGTACAAACCACAATCACTAGCAGATTTTTTTTTTTATTTTTTTTTTTTTGACTCATCAGTAAATGTTCCCTGGGGCAAAGCTCACTCAAAAGTTGTAGAATGTCTCCTGGTACTAAACCTTCCGTGAATCAAGCTTTTAGATACTTGCAATGCTCTGGCATCAAGACATTCATACAACTGAATTATTTATTCACCAATCGTTGTGCAACTTCCCAAACACCAATGGAGACCACGACAATTTCAGCTATTTGATGTTACATCTTCTCAAGTGGCTAAAGAGGCTATAAAGCACCCCATTGCTTAAGCCTGCCATCTCAGTTCCATTAGCAGTAAAGACCTCTCTATTCAAACTGCTAAGTAAATCCTCCGAGAGCCCGGGGACTGTTTCATGCTTGAAAGCAACTGTTAAGAATTTGACAACAACCAAACTGTTCCTATTTAATCCTTCTCCCAAGGTAAAAAGAATTATAGGTAAACATATGCCTTCATTATTTGCTTTGCTGCATTTCAATACTCAAACCCACACAAAATTGCCAGCCTAGGATTTAATGCAATCTCTTTGGTGTTTCAGAGCTATTGCCTTTATAGAATGGAAAAAGCTTAATAAGGGCTACAGAGTTGGTTAGCAAACAACTCTATTTTCTATAACCCACACTAGAGAATTTGCAAAGGTAACTTTAATAATGCAAGCAGTTTTGGAATTTTTTTTCAAGTTAGAATTTCCAGGTAAACCAAAATAGTTGTTAATCCATTCAATCTGCCAGTAAGAATTTTTCTTATTAATTAAAAGAAACAAGAGTTCTATTACAGAGTACAATAACTCTAGTTTTCTACATACAGAGATTTACATAAGCTTTCTTTTGAGTTAGTAATATGTATATTAATCAAACACTAGAATATCGAGGAAAGCTTCTTAGATACACTCTGGAATGCATTAAAATGAAAATTTCAAGCCTTTGGTCAGGTTAACTCAGAAATGAAAGAATTTCAAATTTTTTCAAAGAGCCTGACACTTTGTTACTCTCTCGCCCATGTACCCAGACCATTCCCTGTCTAATCTCTCTTTATGAAAAATGTGAACCAATCCAAATACAGAATAATGAATGAATGAAAATTAACACACAGTTATGTTCTCTTGCAACAGACACTAACTGACAAAAGGAGCCTGGACGGGCACAAAGCACCAATTCCTACAAAGAGCTGCTATGGTCCTGGTTGCAGCATCATCACAGGGGTAAGGGTTTCAAAATGAACTGGTGCTATGGGATGGGGGGCTCTGGAGAGCAGAACAGCTCAGTTGAGCCATTGTCCACACTGTGTCATGACTTTAGAGTAACTGCAATGCAGTTTCAAGGACTGGTCATCCATTAGCATCAGTGGCTGATGCAACTCCTGCATTGCATCTCTCATTTTAGTTTCACTCAAAGAGAATCCAAATTTGCAAACTCCAGGATGGATTTGCAATATGAACTGAGGTGCAGAAACCCAGTGAATTCCAAAGTTCATTTCAGAGGTACATTCCTGATTCAAACTAAAACAAGAATGTAAATGTTCACTAAGAACATAAGCAGAGCAAGGATATAAAGGAGAGAGAAGTGTACTAACCCAAATAATATTTTTTTCTTTACATTAAAAAAAAAAAAACACAAAGAAAACCCACAAAAAGCAGACAACCTTTCAGGCACACAAGCCTTTATTCAGACTGCATTTTTATGCAGTGCTAGATACAAAACCAGGGCTAATATTAAATTCAGCAGTTTATTTAAGCAGACAAAAGAAATTTCCAATTTAAAATGAAGGCTGCAGGCAATTCATTAGGCATTAGAAACCAAAGGCTAAATCCAGATCTCTCATTAAATTTCATGGATTTGGCCTGAATATACAGGACAGCAAAAGTACTATTTACATAATGCACAACAAATGCATTCAAAGCAATCTATACAGCTACTAACATTCATACCATGTCAGAGGACTTGTTTCTTAACTATCCCTGTTTTACCAAGAAGCAAAAAGAGGAAGAAACGTATTGTGGTTTATTTAATTGACATGGGACAACTAATCACTTGGAAAGTTAAACCCAAAAATCAGAATCTTGAACTGCAATGCTTATGATGGAATTTAAAAGTGAAATTTCCAATTTATCATACTGTGCTTCATTTATCATACCCCACTTTTTACTGGGTTTCCCACACACACCTTAGTGAGCAAAGCTTGTCGTTCATTTTAATAATACTTACTACAAGTAAGCAAGCAGGTCATGAAAATGAACAAGAGACTTGAAGACACTCAGACAGTTATTGTGAGGCTAATTATGCTATTTAATAGAAAAGAAAGCCGCCTTCTTAGCTTAATTTCAGCAGCCACTAGCTTTGAAAGCTGCAGCTTTCTCCACCACTCAGTTAGGCTTTCTTCTTTTTTTCTGCTCGTTCACACATTAAAACTTCTTGTTCTTTTCATAAACATTTAAATAATAAATTCCTTTTTCTGTTCTTTACTGCTTAAGGAAATGGGCACAGTACAGCCTTTATATTACTTCTAAGCTTTTTTGCTATGTCAGGTCTCTACAGATGTCTTGGTGGTGCTTAACACAGTACTAAAGCTCTGCTCAACACATTACAACTGGAGTAGCAGATTAAAAGGTAGTACCTTAATAGTCATTACTTTTCTTTTATGTCAACTCTTCTAAAACCAATCCGGCATTAAAAACATCATTCTTTTTCCTTTCGAACTCATGACATCTGTTTTAACCTATGCTTCCTCTACAATGAAATTTGAGTATAGAAGTGCAGTAAAACGCTACTTTTGAAGGGAATAAAATATAACTAATCATCCCATCCACGTGCATAAAGACTTACATGAACTGATGCTTAAGTAAATATTTTGAGACTTCTCCAATATATTTAGTGTATTTCAAGTTTCTTGTTATTCTTCCCAAGAAATGCTGCTGTGCTGAGGAGCTTGCATGTTAGCAAAGCTGTATTCTTATAGAAAAGAGTGGCAAACAAAGTTGATGCAACAATAAACAGAATAAATGTGTACAGCAAAGTTTGCCATTCAAATGAAGATGGAAAAGGAGGGTAATGATGGAGACTGAATGATCTTCCTTAGATGTATTTGCAATGTTTTGTACATTTGTACATACTCAAAGTTCCATACACTATCATCTGTATTTAGCAACAATAATTAAAAACATTGCACAGTATAATAAAATATTTCACACACAGAGTAGTGAAGTACAGAGTAAGAAAACAAACAAAAAATAGATTTCTAAACAAAAGTAAACAACCAGTCACTTAATAGTGTCATTTTTGACACACTTCATATTTTATTAAGGTTACTCCTAGACAATTTCTGCTACATTATAAATAGGAGATAAAGCTAACCAGAATCTTGATGGATGGGAAATTTTTTTTCAGAAGTTGTTCTAATAAAGCTGATGTGATCGATGTTTTGTTCTCTGCACTTTCAACCTTGTCCCTCACCTTTGGTTTGTAGCTTTTTTCTCATCCAAAAGCATCTCCTGCTCTGTTCTACACAGTGTCGGCCAAGAAACCTGCTTGGTTCTGAAGTAAGTAATAATCAACTGTTCCCTTACAATAGATATAACATTGAGGGATAAGAAACTTTAGAGCTACACATGCACACACACATCATGTATATCCCTCCTAAAAAATTCAAGACTGTATGAGGCACAACTCATTTATATTCAAGCCCCTACATCTGTACATTTCTTTCTATAATTATGATATTGTATAGTCCACAAACAGCCTAAGCACTAAATGATACACTGTAGCTGTTGCTAAGGCAGCAGCAGATTTACATGGGTGAAATCTAGCCAGTGTACCACCCATGTGAATTATCAATAATTAAGCTGCTTCTCCATTAAGGCTGCCACAACTAAAAAAAAAAAAACCTCATTTGTTATGAAAACTTCATATAAAATAAAATAAAGATCCATATGGTAAAGAAATAAAATATTTTTCAGCTTTTAGAAGACTTATGGCAATTGTTCTTTGAAAGCGCAGCAGCGACTCATGGGCTATGTGGCCAGCCACACAAACTACTTCAGGAAAGAAAAACACAAATCCAAAACCAGTTATGCCAAAACTGTTTCATAACCAGTTTCATTGCAAACCACCATGCTTTATTTAGGTTAACTGCATTGCAGGTATTCCCATCTTTGGGTAGTTTCAGTAAACTCCACTTAACTGTCCCTTTTTAAGTCAAGACAAATACTCACAAGAACAAAAATTTTAAAGATTTTTCTGTGGAAAAAGAAATGTACAGAGGAGCTAGATGTTTGTTCATCACCTTTTCCTACCTTAAACACTTCCAGACAAAGAGTAAAAATTAAAAAAGATTTTATTCTGAAGCAGATCAGGGATAAAACCTTTCCAAAACACACTACTATAGTAGCCTAGAGATCTCTACATATAACCCAATTATAATTAAGACCAACTGCAAGTAGTTTAACTATACTTTTCCAGAATTTACTTCCAAAGAAGTGGCTGCATTTGTCTGTACACAGTTTTTGCAAAATTAAAACACACTCTCAGAAAGTTGTGTACCAGAAAGTGAGCACAACAAATTTATGTACTCTAACACAGAATACCAAAGCCATAGCAAATTATTAATGTCAGTCTGACTGATTTTATTAGAATTTCCTGCCATTACATTAATAAAGAATTAAGGGTAAATTAGTAAGTCACAGTAGTTGCATTACAAGGCAGTGATATTTAGCATGATGCTTTAAATGAGACTGGAAAAAAACATACTTAAACAGATTATTTGCACAAGGAGTTTCATAACTGATCTAAGTCTTGTTTAATTAAAACAAAAATTAAGCTAATTTTTTTCTGCTGTTTCCCCAGATGACTCCAATCAACACATAACAGATAAGCATTCTAATCTATACTGTGTAGTATTAGAATGCTGAGAGGATTTTTTAAAATTTTACAAATTTCAAACAAAAATTGCTTTGAGGTTTACATTGCATAACCACCCCCTAAACAGAATGTGCTTGATGAAGGCAAACAATGTAAAATATAAAACTATTATAAACACTTGCCTTTAATTCTGGAGATAGATATAAGTGCGTGTGTGTATACACGTATGTGCATACACACACACACACACACACACACACTGTTATTTGACTTTTTTCCTAGCCATTTTTAAGAACAGTTATCCCAAACTGTCTGGACACATATATTCTAAAAAGTTCAACAGAACATAATAGGGATATCAAATGGAAGACAGTATACTAAGCATAATGGAAAGGTATATAAAATTCTTCCACAGACTCTACCAAATTAAATAAATAATTCTTACAGTAAATCATCCAACAGAATTATATGGCAGGGACAGAGTTTCCTTTCAAAATCTACAGGCCTTTGCCTGACTAAAAATCCAGCCCTTCTTCCTCAATATGGTAGCCACCTGCCAACTGCAACCTCTTTTGCTGTGGAATATATGAAGTTAAAATACTGGAAAATAAAAAGTAATAAAGAAGCTTAAAGAAGTATATACTACTACTAAACTGGCGACAAGGCTGCTTGACAAAGGAACAGTTAAAATTGCCCTGCTGTTAACTTCTTGATTGTCTCATCAGATTCTCAAACAGCCTTTCAAGTCCCACCCGTGCCTACAGTGTATATATCATAATCTGCTTCCACCCTCACCAATCACTTCCCAACTCCAGTTAAAGCAAAGCTTCATATGTGTACAAATGTTAATGGTCCATGCTACACGTTGGCAATCAGTCCCTTACTCACTACCGATTATGATCCAAACTAAGGATGGTTCTAGATGATCACAGCCTGTCACTCACACTGTTAATGCCACACTACAAATGTTATTTCAGGGCTGTTAGCCATAACTACATCAGATCACATGGCTCTCAAGAACATACAGCAACCCAAAGCTAAAAGCCTACAAGCACAGCCAAAGGCAGAGATGGATCCCCTTCTCCAAAGGCCCAGCACTAGGGTCAAACTCACGGAGTTTATGAGACAACTACATCACAAGAAGATGGAAAGGTTTTGTTGCATTGGTAAGTGCTGCTAATCTTAAAGATGAAGCACTGGTGACCCCTTTAATTGAGCTAACACAATCTTCCATCTTCCAAGGAACAGCTAGGTCTCAAGAAATTTGTAAATGATCCTGCAATCAATGCCTTATGCATTTTTAACAAAATGTGTAACAGTCATCTGATAAAAAAGTATGATAGCATACCTCTCTTTATCAAGTAAAACACCTAAGGAAATGTGAAAACAGAACAGGCAAAATGAAATCAAAACTGTTTTGAAAGAGATTTTTGTGACATTAGATATAGTCACCAAATAACCAAAACACTTCAGACCTAGAATTCTGAAGGCTATAACTGGTGTAATAGGTCAACATTGTGGCTTTCATAACACTGTGGGATACACATCTTCCTATAGTTCCTCCATTACAGTACTGTCAAGTTATAACAGTTACCAAAAAGAAAGTTGAAATAAGCCTTTTATGTTGCCTTTACTTCATGTATGTAAAATGCTACATTAGAAACCAAGCGTTACATCCATAGAGATTTATTTTCTCAAATACCTGAACTTTTGGAAATGCAACATTTACAAAAAATCTAATCTTTCCTTTTGTCCATTTAATCTCTAAATTGGGTAAGGAGAAGGGAAAGTCCTATAGAAAGGCTATATCTGATCACACAAACAGGCATTGTACCTTCTTGCAGAAGACAAGAAAATCTTGTTTTACCATCACTGACAGCCTTCAAGAGCTTTTGAAGCATTCACAGTTATGACATATTCAGAATAAAAAAAAAAAATCAAAAAAAAAGGTGCTGCATTAATCAATAAGGCAGAAGATCAACAGCCCCTTCATAAAATGAGAAAACCTACCTTCCTTTGTAAAGTGCTGTGAGATCTGCTGATGAAAGATAGCTATAGATTAGTGTGGAGGGAATAAACGAGTGAAAGTATTTTAATTTTTAGCAGAGATCTTTTCACCTTGGCACACCTGCTTAATATTTTTATCCTTAAAATCATGTGAAAAATTTGTATTTCTTATCTATGATGTATTTCTATATATGTACCATTTCAACAATATTTAAAGAAATAAAAATACCTCTGGCTTAAAATGAGAACATTCTTATTTTTAATATATTTTTTAAAAAGTTAAACTATTTTAAAATTAACTCTGATAATCTTATAATTAGAATGAAGACCTCACAATGACACACTGACAACAAATAGCAACATACAATGCTTTGCTTATTCCAAGGTTGTACTACTATTAAGTTGTAAACATTTTTCACATGCATATAGAATTCTGCCTTAACTAGAACAATATGACTAAAATATCTGAAAACTGGAAAAGCACCAAGACATCATCATTCTCTTCTTGGATTATTGTCAACATTTAAGTACTCAGAATGCAGCAGTTCAGTTGCAAATATCAGCTAAGCCATGATAATTAAAAGCTATTTCTCTAAACATTAGCAACTGGTATTTGCAGTGACCCCTAAAGAGGATTCTGCTTCATCCATATCACCCTGATAGAGAATCTGGTTCTCCCACTACATCCAGCATAACTTTAAAAGTAACAGAATAAAGAAATATTTCAATTATACATAAAAGTATGCTTCCTTTACCAGCAATGAAGCATACAACAAGCACTATGTCCATGAAGCAACTACATGAGAAGAAATGATGGGAGATCTAATTAACATAAATTTTGAAAGTGTCTGAGAACGCAAAAAAAAAAAAAAAAAGAGAGGTTGGGGGAAAGGAAATGTTACAGAGCCTATTAAAAATGTACACAATCAAAACCATATGTATTGCTATTAGGCTAGTATTAGGGGACAGAAAGTCTAGGCTCTATTTACAATTTAGGCATAAACTTCAAAGGGAGGCAGATGATGTGGTATAGTTAATATTCTTGCTTTGAGATCTTCTGAAAAAGTAAACAAAGGACATTGCCTAGCTTCTGTTTTACTCATTAATTCACTCTTCAGAAATGTATTGGTGCAAAGTAAGAATAAATCAGTGTACGAGTGCCTATTACAGCCCTAAGCAGCAGCAATTGAATTCAAGGGATGAGAACTAGACTGTATAATGCCACAAAGAGGGGAAAAGAATCACTGAAGTTTTAAACATGAAAAAAATAGAAAAAAATTAAATTGTCACAATAACTGTCATATTTATGCATGCTCATCTAACTCTGAACAGCTGTGGCAATGTAATTCTCACCAACAGCAGCAAATTATTGTCTCTGTCTTTTACACTGTCTCTTGGTGTTTTATTGTTGTTTCTTCAAGTTAGTAAGATGCCTGCATAAGGAACAGCTACTGCAATCCACCCAGTAACAGCTGCAGGGGAGGGCAGTAAATCTATTATAATAATAATCATCTTTTGATCAATTCAAGAGATTCCCTTGAATCTACTGCAGAAAACAATAAGAGTGAAATGAAGTATAATAAACACACAATGCAATGAAAGCAGAACTTTAAATCCATTTAAAATATGACACAAGATATACCAAAAAATCCCAAGAAAAGGAATTTACAGTATAAAGCACCATTAAGATCATGTAGATACTTTTCACAGTACAGTCTGAACACCTTTAAGGTGGACCGTTTGCTCTGCTTTGCAAGCGCTGGTGGTTTGTGCCTCTATTTCACACATAGAGCCTTTCAAGAACCTCTTCCTCTTGGCAGCTGGTACAGAACCTCCAATAGAATGTAATTTCACACTTTAACCTGGTGTGCCGTAAATTTATTCACAGACAAATCCTAAAAGTAAGATAATTTACTGTGTTTTTCAAATAGTTATCCATGTTGTCAGTGTCTATTAAAAAAGGAATTAGTGCCATGTGAAGTCACACACTGTGACTCCTGAGCACCCCTCTCATGATGTCCATAGTTCAGCATAACTTGTTCTTTGTTCAGCAGCGTTTCTTGATCTATGCTCCAGAGATCAGAAGAGATCATGATCTAATGGATCCTTCTAGCCTTAAACTACATTATGTTATGCATTTACAGCAAAACCAATGAGCCACTGGAATTCCACTATGTACTTAATAAATATTTAAAGTCAAAAGGTAATTTAGTCATAATATATAGAGAGTTTTCTGCAAAAGGCAGAATTCTATTTTAAATAATTCATTCCATATAAATGTACTCATACAAGGCTATATGCAACACTGACTTATGTTAAAAGCACCAGTTCAATCATACATACCCCTACAGAGCTGAAAAGAAATGAAAGACCAATTAAACAAGTTATATTGTACAATCACCTACGTAAGATCCAAAATCATGTTTCAATTACTAAACTTACATACACCACAGAGATAGTTTTCACTAATGAAGTGATAATATACAAGATTAAAGCATTATCCCATGTTTGCCTGAAGAATTCAAATACTTAAATATATAGATCTTTTATAGCTGTAACAATTCAGTTTAATAATGTAAATACATCTTGTATTTCATTGAAATAGGTATGATTACAGTAATATATTAGCTTAAGTTCAATATTTTATCTTACATATATATATATCTATCTCATTTCTTCTACAATGACAGTGACAACCCACATAATCATATATGCAGATCTACCAGCCTATTTAAAAATATCAATTATTTGCTCTGTATATTCAGCCTGCTTGAGAAGTGGATTCAGCATCCATTATTATCTTTTCTAAGCTAACTGTGTGTGCTTTTTATTTGTTCATTTGTTTTTTCTTTCCTTTGTTTTTTAAGTTATAATGACTATTCTTCCAAAGGATGTCAGAAAGAAAAGAAGAGCAACATATTAGTCTCAAACTTTGTCGCAGTGTGGTTTTGCCAGTATTGACAGGCCAGATAACACCAACTAAGTGGGCAAACAAATTTATTTTAATTTCATGCTCAATTAAAAACACAGTGAGTTGCTCAGACTGAGAAGGGTGATGAATTTTTTTTTTTTTAAAGTTTCCTAATTTTAAATAATTTTTAAGTGCAAACTACCTGTGTAAACCTTCACATGACCCCATTCCAAAGAAAGAAACAACGCAATACCTACTTATGGCTGATATGCATACAAGAACTTGAAAAATTAACTTGACATCAGTCAGATAAGTAAATCTACCTGCTACAGTGAAAAACACATGATCAGGTGCCCAAAAAAAAAAAAAAACAAACCTCTTCAGACATCATGTAATTTGTTTAGTTGCAACATATTGCAAGTAGTATTAAATAAATTTAAAACATTGAGTTTGTTGCTGCCTCTCTTTCATTTCATTTTTCCCTATACATAATAAATGAGATAAATACGTCTGTATGTTCCACATCCCCACACATTTGTTTTCCCTTTCTCTTCTCTCTGGCTCTGTTCTCAATAATTTCTTGCTCTTTTGCTTTTCAAGTTTTCCATCCTGTGTTTTCTATTCCCTTTCTCTTCCCAGTTCTGTTCATATCCCCTCTCTCTTCACAGTTCCCTAGGTCTCCTTTCTCAATTACGCCTTCTTTTACAATACTTCACAGCTAAGAACATAGGCCCTAGGTAACAGTGTGCCGGAAAGCAAATTTGTAGGTTCTAACTATGAATGGAAAGGAAAGGGAAAGTCACTGGAATTTTAAGAAAATGAAGAGAGAAACATGAAAACGGACCTTATTTTCATTGTCCTGCTCCTACAACCCCGTGGCACTTGTGAGAGAGGTGTGCTGCAAGCGTCGAAACTTGCACACTTGTAACCTGCCTGCCACAGCCTACCAGTATTGTTTTATTCTTCTGCCCAGTAAACTACTGCAGTGCCTGCTTCTGCATTTATAGTTAGAGAGAAAAACTGACCTGATAACTGACAGCTGTACTGCTGCCCACTATGTTACACTAAAATCAAGACCCATATTAGTGTCTGTAAGCTGAGCATCACTGCCAGCAATCAGCACGCAGTTCATGTTTTCAAGCTTTCCTTTCCAACTATGCCATCTAGAAACACTCCTTTACTCCCTTCAGCTTGAAGTGTGAAGATGCTGACCTAGCACAAGGCTAGGATTGCATTCTGCTCATCAGAATCAGGTAGGTTTCCAACTGTGCAATGAAACATCAAAGCTGAATTTCTCAATTGTGTAATTTCTGCTTGCTGGTTTCATCAACATCCCTCCGATATTACCTTCTCACAATCCCGCTGCTATGAGTCCTCTCTAAAAATGAGGCACATCTTCCTCGTGAAATCTTGACTAGATGTCCTGATAGCAGTGAGACCGGGACTACAATCCTCTTGCTCCTTTATAGCATTTAACTTTTAGTAGTTTCTCCATGTTTCAAATACAGTGCCACTAATGTAGCACAACATTATATCAGACAAATTCATTTAAAATATTCTAATATCAGGTAATCATAGACAAAAATATGTTGAACCATTGCTGGCGATGCTCAGACATTCATGTGTCTGCCAATAACAGTCTTCATCAACAGCAAAGTTTTCCCCAGCCCAAAGCTCCCTTCTCCCCCAAACACCAAAACTCTGACGCTGTTACTGCACACACAACCCACTGCATCAACATTTCTGTGAAGACATTGCGGTCATCAGCTACTGACATGACACCAAAGGAATAAAGAAATGGAAATGCAGACCAACATACATTGCCTACTCTATTTCTCCCATGCAAGGATGAATTTCACTCTTACAACAGGTAACAGTCTCTGGCATAAAAAAGCCACTGTAAAACTAGTCTGAATTTGAAGCCTCAAGTTGTACCATCATTAGCTGCTGCTCAAAATGCCTTCCTCCCAACAGAAAACAACATTCCACCAACCAACCACAACTACTACTAGAGCAAAGAGGATGGTAAAACGTATGTTGATACAGAAAAATAAAGACTAAAAGTAGTGTGTTGAGTTCTGGATGATTAGGGACCTGGAGCATCTCCCGTATGAGGAAAGGCTGAGAGAGCTGGGACTCTTCAGCCTGGAGAAGAGAAGATTGAGAGGGGACCTCATCAATGTCTACAAATACCTGAAGTGCAGGGGCCAAATGGATGGGGCCGGGCTCTTGTTGGTGGAGCCTGGTGACAGGACAAGCGGCAATGGGCAAAAACTGGAACACCGAAAGTTCCATACAAACTTAAGGAAAAATTTCTTTACTGTGAGGGTGACAGAGCACTGGAACAAGCTGCCCAGAGAGGTTGTGGGGTCTCCATCTCTGGAGATGTTCAAAACCTGCCTGGATGCTTTCCTGTGCAACCTGGCGTAGGGAACCTGCTTTGGCAGGGGGGTTGGACTAGATGCTCTCCTGAGGTCCTTTCCAACCACACCATTCTGTGATTCTGTGAATTATCTACATTTAGGAGGTTTCTCTTTATCTCCCTGTTGGCCTGCATACTTTTTATGTAAACCAACTCCAATATTCACAACTCTATTGATCTGCAAGTGCAAAGTGGGTTTTTTAAACCACTTATTTTAATCTGGCTTTCAATTGACAGTTCTTAAAACTGGCACCTATGCACCCATATGCATGCACACACAGATTCAAATGATAATAGCAACTACATGAGTAAACACAGAGGCGTGCTACTTAGTCTTCTGCATTTTATCCCCTGATAAGACAAAATCAGCACACTGTTTGCTAAACTAGCAGTAACTAAATAAAAATAACAATTAACCCCTTTGCAATGTTTTAAAGAACTTTTTTTTAAAAAAGGCACTATACATTTTAAACAGCATAAGAATTACATCTAGAATCTAGATTCTCAGGTATCGACTCTACAGAGATTCCCTGTTGAGATTCCTGAAATACAAAAAGAAATAAGACAAATTTATTTTAGCCATTTGTGAAATCTCAGCTATAACATTCCAACTCCTAATTAGAAGTCTGACATGGTAATTAATTTAAACATGGAATAACCCATAACCTTTTCACTGTTCAGTGATTAGTAGCAAGATGTTTTTACTGTGACTATAAACTCCAGAATTCCCTGAAAACATGAACTTTAATCCCCTGGAAATGACCAGCATGTGTCATCTCATTACTTAGCACATTTCTGGAAAGAACAAAATTTATTGCTAAAAGGATAAATAAGGAAAGAAGATAGCAATGGAGACTTATATTACCTAAGTTTGAAATGAACCAATACCCCTGTGAATACCAGCATGCCTGGGATCCAAAGCATGTCTAGTCAGGCTCATTTATCAGAGTCTTTCTTAATTTGATCTCCAAACAAAAATAAAGTTTTAGGTTTCTACAGCACTTGGAATGAACAGAACCCAAAATCAACAACAGTTAAATGAATTAGGAAAAAAAAAGCATAGGGAAAAAAATCTTTGGACACAGCATAATAATCTAATTCCCCTGCAACAGGAAAACATGTTTGTGCTTGTTGTTCCTTTCCAGAAACTTCTCTAGAGGAATCACTTCTCCTTCTTTACACTGTTTTAAAACTCCCCACAGAGTCTCAAAGTTAAGAGTAACAACGCTTCTTTCCCTGCCAATGTTATCTGGGACAAAACTCAGTTAAAAACCTGTAGTTCTTTTCCTTCAACTACTCATTTTCCTCTGCAGGGATTTTTTTTAATACATATTTATCATTTTAGAGGTTCTGCAATTGCTTTTTGTTTGGTATTGGTGTGTATTTTCTCTTTGATTAAGTTTTTAATTGAAAAAAGCATCCTCATTAAGGGAGAGGTCCAGTATTCTCTGTTATTAGATGAGAATGCTGGTACCATACAATGAAAATTTCTGCTATGAAAGTAAAGTGTATGCCTTTAAGCCATGTGAATTTACAAACCAAATTAAAATGTCTTCTGGAATTACTATCTCTCACTGGATTATAAATCATAATTTTATTATTTGGTAAATAATACAATTAGAAGTGGTCACTGGTTCATTCTGAACAAAACTAGACAGAAAGCAACAGGAGTTAACATTACTGGCACCCTTAAAAGTGTTTGTCAATGCTATGAAAAGGTATTTATAAAGACCTTCCTGACACATGATTTCAAACACAATGTATTCAGAAGCCTAAAAAAAAAAATCCTTAAGCTTTTACCTTTTATGTTTTAATATACTCTGGAATATCTTCTCTCAATAAACTTTTTTTTCTTGTATAAAAATACTGTGCTAATATAACAAAAATTTTTAAAGCTTGTATTTTACATGTTCATGTAACACAGAGAGGTTGTAGAATCTCCTTCCATCCTGAAAGATACTTAAAACTCAACTGGACAAGGCACTGAGCAGCATGATCTACCTTTGAAGTTACCTCTCTCTGCACTGAGCAGCAGGTTGGGCTGGACAATCTACAGAAGCTTCTTCCTACTTTAATTTTTCTGTGATTCTAACCCCTTCCAAAAGCAACTGAAAAGAAACTGCAGCTCATAAATGCAAAGCATTACAACTGATCTCTTAACAAAAGCTGCTGCTGTCACCCACATGCGGTACTGGGGTATTGGGCAGGAAAGCACTTCTCCAACTCCACGTCTACATTTCATCGTCTCTTAAAAGCTGTTAGAACAGCAATATTCATTTTTTTGAGGTGGAGAAAATCAGTAATTGTAGACCAAAGCTGTGTTACTGCTCGTCCTCTTCGTTTCTAGTCTGACTTTTTGAAGGCAAAGTCTGTCAAGAAACATCCAGGGAAAAGCCGAGAGCAAGGACCTCACAGTCAAGACTGACTTAGCACAGAGTGGTATTTCCTGGTTCCCTCTTCTACCTCCATCTGGTGAAGCTGCCTGTCAAGATTACAGGAAGGCAGTCAAACAAAGCACCAACATAGCAGAGTGAAAGCCACAGTCACCAAAAGTCAATCATGAGTAAATCTCTCTTTTTTGAGGTCTAAATGCTAATTCCTCTGGCATCAAATTCTACCTGTCACTGTTCAAAAGCAGGTGACATGTGAAGGACCCATCTACTCAATGCAGTCCTCATCATAATGAGAACATTTCTCATTTACATTTTTTGCTTATTAACTTCTGGTAACATAGTATTAATATATAACCAATTTGGCATAAACATCAAAGTTGTAAATGCAACAAAGTTGAGTTTTTGTTTGATCTAGTATCTTTTTTTTTTTTAAAAAAGGATTCTTCAGCACCTTTAACACATTATTTACAGAATGGACTGATAGAGTGCTATGGCTAGGAGCTGCTGTACACCACTTCTTCCAAACAGCATCCAGCCCTTCATGTAGAATGCAGAGAAAAACAATTTCACTCACACTTACTATGTAGTAGACACTAGAAACAGAAGATTAAGTTTAGAACAACTTTTAAAAAATAAAATCGGGCTTTCTTCACCAGTGATGCTTTTACTTTTTGCATTTAGTCAGCAAAACAAAACCAATGCTTCTTATTACTTTTTGACTTCATAAGCAAATATTTATTTCCCAACACAATGGGATTTTGCATGCAAACGCTACAGGAAAATATTTTAATATGTAAACTATGTTCATGAAGATGTTTTTCAGTTTGCTAACTTCCTTTTAATTATGAAACCACTTGAGGTTATCACTGCTTGTTTTTAAGAACAAGCAGAGTCTGCTACTTAGATCCAAGTTCTTAGCTGTGTCCTTTTAAATGTTTATACTACCTAAGTATGTAAAAATACAGCAGAGTTACACAGGTTTTAGCACACAAGGTGAAACAACTGCATTTTCAAGTGCTGCATGCTGCCTCTGGCAGAAACCATTAACCAAAATTTCAAAAAATAAAATACCCATAATGCAACTAAGTAGTTTTGCAGAGTTTTCCGGTGCACTTTACAAGAACAATCCTGCCATCAACAAGTAAACTACTGCAGGTAACAGAGTTAGGCATTATTAAAAGTTCTCAGTCTTTAACAAGAGCACTCTTAATAAAAAACATCAAAGCCAAATCGGCATTACTTCTTTCTTCTACTTGATCATACCAACTCAGAAATCCCTTATGCTACAAATTACCACTTCTAATCCTTCTCTTATACAGTACAGTCCCTCTTCCTTTACAGGGAGGGTCAAGGCGAAATGCTTGTGATGTATAGCTGAAGCCTTGTGGTTCCCTATTTACCAAGCCCTCCAGACAAGAAAACTGGTGCGTAAGAATCAGGTACATGCAACACTAATGCATTAATGACTGACATGTGGCACAGACACAGACACACAGATGCAGCTTGACATTAATGGAGAGATTTGCCCTTGGTCATGCACATAGAGAAGAGGGGGAAATAGACCCACCTGCCTCATGTTTTAACCTGAGTATGAAATCAAATGTCAGACAAGATTAATTAGATGCCTAGAGTTTTATTCTTTTCTGTTGATAGAAAAAGCGCATTTCCATAATGTGAGGAAGCATTTATGTGGATAGCAAATCAGGTTGACATTGAGGGAAGGTTTACTTTATTGTGAATGCTAGCTGTGTGGTGCTTGTCAGTGCAATTACTTTCTACTCAAGTGGTTTGCTTTTTAACATTTTATTATCTTAACAATAAAAACCCTGGAAGCAATAATTATTTATTATGCTAATTCTTTAGCTTTTTTATTATGAATTTCTGCCAGACCATTAAAACTTGCTGTTTTCCAGAAATAAACCCGATTTATTAATATTCAGCCAATTAAGAAAAAAAAAAAAAAAAAAGAGAAGGCAAAAACAATCTCTGTCCTGGTAATTAGTTACTAACCAGTCAATTTGTACACTTATCAGCTTCCCCATAAGTTCTACTTTCATTTATTCAACATCCAACATTTCTAACATAATCCTGATTGAAAACAACTTAAAAACACTAGGTACCTGCAGTATTTTTTATAAATAATGATTTATGCAGTCTGATAAGCAGAAGGGCTTTAGACCACTCTGAAAATGCACTATACTCAAGGACTGCATTTTAATTATGGAAACCTTTTAGAGCATCCCTGTTTTATTAACAGTAAGTGAAAGACTATAAACAAGGCTTCAGTATGCACCACTTCTCAATCCTGCCTAAAGCCCTCAAGGGGAAACAGCTTCAGTGTGCTTTCATTTCTCCCTCCAAGCATTCTCATCTCTGAATGCCTCTTCTCACCAGCTTTAAAATTCATTTAACATAACAACCACACAGTTATGCTTTTTTCTTCTCCCCCCCTCCTCGTTTCCCCCCCCCCCTTTTTTTTTTAATATACAAGTGTTCCCTCCTTTAGGAATAAACACCAAGGCCATAGCTCTCAAACTCCCACAGCATAAATGCAATATGGGAGACCACAAGCAAGCCTAAGCAGAAAAGCACTGCAACTAAATGTACCTTGAAAAGCTCTTAGTTTGCAGTGCTTTTATAAAGCTTCATGTCCATGCACAAACTGTCCCTACATTTCACGCAGTGACAGTGGTAGTAATCCCTGGAAAACTTCTAGAACAAATTCCCTAGCTCAAAGCTTAGTTCCCCTGAGCCAGTACAGCATGAGCTGCTTCTACAGCAAAGATGCAAGGCTTCAAGGTTTGTCACAGCAGCCCTCTCAGCTTCCATGAACAATACCAACTCCCACACTGCCACACACAAGAGCTGAGCCAGGTTTCTCCACCACTCTGCTTCTGAAACAGCTTTCTCCTGTACCTCCCACTGGGAGATTCTGCCCGTGGCAACAGAAAGTTCCCTATTAATATGTAATATATACCATAATTAGCACTGTAAAGCAGGTAGTTATCTCACAACTGTCCTCCCATCCCCTCCCTCATAATCACAAAACTTTATATACAGGAGAAAAAAAAGAAAGCCAAAAAACAAACACAAAACTCACAAAAAACAAACACACACCCACAACTTAAAGCCCCAACTATTCATTCGTGACTTGAATCACTGGTACACCATCGCTCACTGGATGGGCACAACCTAACAGGGGACAGACAACTTGCTCTTTAAGCATCCGTAAGTATTGTAGGTATCTCTTCCTAGATACCTACAATCCAAACCAGACAACTGTTCTCCTCCCACCACTGAAGGAACAGATGTAGAAAGGAGGCAAGTATCAAAAGAGTGAGGGAAGAAAGGAATGTAATGTAACCTCTTGCAGTAGTAGGAAGTAAGCTTTGCTAGACTGGATGCTCTGGAGAAAGACAGGATAGGTTGTGAATAGAGCAACTTTTGCCCCCAAAAACTCTCAAAACATAAGTCCAGGCTCTACTGTACCAAGGTGGGGCCATCCTGATCAAGATTAATGACATCGACCAGTTGTAGACTAGGGTATAATCCAGACTGGGAACGTGGTTACTGAGTTCATGACAAATTCTGTTAAAACTATGACTCCTTGTTATGGAAGTGCCCTACATCTCATGCAATCTCCCAACATCAGCCATTTGTGATGAGGGTTCAAAGGGTATCTTTACTAAAACTCATAATCTGAAATTGTATGTCTCTCCCAGTTCATTAAGTAAAGTCATCACATGGAGCACAGATGTAGAAATATACAGAGACTCTAGTGACTACCAAACACCGCAACAGCTACTCCACACCCATAGCTGTCACAGCCCCCTGCTATTTTCTGGAACCTACTTCCTTCTCAGCCTCAAGAAGTTGAAAAACAGCAGCAAAAACTTCAGTGGAGGTAGTTTTTTGCACCTAGTTACCAGATTATTACCAGATCAAGCAGCATGTTTGAAATGCTTTGAAAAACACCAGAGAATATAAAAATTCAAAATGCTGCCACCTGAAGACATGAGATCCATATTCTGTTCTCCATATCCAGGAATAGCACAACAATACATTCCCGTCATAGAAGTTCTAAAAAATCAAGTAACAGGCCACCTAATTATTTGTTTAAATCAGTAGTTGCCGTTGAAAAGGAAGCAGTTATACACAGGGCTACCACCCCTGAAAGATACAAAGCATGACTCAGTGTTCTGTATTCTGTTGGACTACCTCCAGTAAGAGACACTTGTACTTTAATAGTACTTTAATAGTGATGTGAAATAACGCTAACCCTTCTAATTTGCTCCTCCTATTTTCTATGGGAACCCTCTTGTACAAAAAGAACACAAAGAAAACCATAGCACAGGAATCCTACTGATGTTCAGTTATCCTAAGGGAAAAAACAAAACAAAACAAACCCCACACATAAACAAAACCAATCAAGGCCAGACTAAGAAAATTGCCAAGACTATTTAACAAAAATCAGAGTAGAAAAGCACACTTGATAAAGTACATTTTAAGTACAGCCTAGAGATGGAGGAAAAGACAGCAAGCAGGCAGGGATGCGGACATAGAGGGTCTTGGCAGCCTACTCTGTCCTTTCCTGCTCACACACACCTAAATCAATCAGAAACAGCATCTGCCTGGTCAAACTACAAACCAGAGTCAACACAAGGGAACAGCAAGATAACCAGTTTCCTGGATAACATCCACCAGCGCTTTACCTGACAGAAAGAAAAACAGCGGGTGCAGGGGGGGTAGTGGGGGTGAAATCCTTTCTTACAAGGGACTAGAGCTCTCAGGATGGGCACCCAGTAATTCCCTTGGCCTTTTTAAAAAGATCCACAGCACATTGCTTTAGCCCCTCCCTGGACATGAGGTTAGGCCTGAAAGTTTTATAACATTAGTTCAGCCACTCTAACAAAAGTATGTGCCTCAATGACCCGCGTTATTCTCTTCTACAGAAAATGTAGCCCAATTGGTACAATCATCACATTCTTAGCCATGCCTCTGACAAAGTGTGCAAAAAGCTCTGAAATCATTCCTGGATCCTAAAATTATTTCACGTGCAAACTTAAGCCAGTGCGAGCTGCATGTGTTACCAAAAGGTAGGTAAGGTAAATTGTGAGTTTCAGCATGACTGCCTCCTTTCAGCAGAAATTTAGAATGTAGTGCTCTTCAGCTTTGGTGTCAAGATATACCACATTTGAATAAGTAAATGTTAATATTTTTTTTCTTTGTAAAATGTTCAAAACCTCTCTTGAAAACTATTCACCTACCAAAATACTTTGACAAGTATGATAATAAGTTTGGGAGCTACACAGAAACTGCTAATACAGGCTTCTACAGACACACCTGAAGACAATTAGCTCTTGGCGATGACTTTTGGCTGCTCTGCTCACACCAACATAATAAATACACAGTGTGTAGGTAGGGAGAATCCATGCACGTGGAACAAAACAATGCAGAAGCCTCTGAATTTTCTCTCTCAGGACAGACACAGAATCTTTTATTAATATACTCTATAAAGTATATTACTAAATATGATGCAGAAAAAGATCTTAAAAAATATAAGAACCCATGACACAAGCTATATATACTATTATTTTCATTTACTGTCCATGCATTTCAAATGGCATTAATTTACAACAGTAAAAAGCAAAGCCATTAAGTACATACAGGGCCCTCATAGCTTCAGGTGCAAAATAAGAATAGTTTCTCACAAAAGCTTTGAGTGCTGTTGTGTATAAAGTAAAAGTGTGTATAGAGTAAAACTTGATACCACTGCAATTCTATATCATGTATACAGAGGAAAATGTATGGAGTGGCCATGAGTATTTTCTCTTAAAGAAAATGAATTACCATGGGTTCAATATTCCTGTATCAAAGGTGCAATACTTCACAGCCATCTCCCACAACAACATAAAAATTTATTGCAAATGATGGCAAAATCCATTAAGTCCCACTTCGTTTGTTTATTACTGATCCATTGCTGGAGGCAATCAGCTCCATCTCCAACTGGGCTGCATTAGCAGGCTGACTCCATTGCGAAGTCAGATTCTGCGTAGTCTCAGTTGACCCAGCTAGATTTGCACAGAAACAGATAAGGAGCGCTCATGAAATCTAGCAGCACAGCTGAGCAACACTATCTGGATCCTTCATCTCTAGGTGGGTAATGAACATCTTTGGAAATAAAAATCTAACTCAAGTGATTTGTTGAAGCTAAGAGTTTATGTACCTGAACTTCTTATAGGAATATACCTCTACCAAACACTTTATCCTGTCACATAACTGAAGCCATTTTAAAGGTTTTGCACAATTTCATTCCCATATAGCTGAGCCTCCACACAGTATGTACACAAGATCACAGTAACCCTTTTATATTCCAAATCATGGCTTCACTTCAGCTAAACACAGAATCTTACTGCTTTCTAAAACCCCAACTGGAAATCTTCAGTTACTCTCAAAGTCATCCTGCTTTTCAAACTTAGGATTCTGTTGATGCTATAGAAGGTAACAAAAGAAATCGGTTGCAGTCTCAGAGCTATGCAGCTCTGAAGAAAAGACACTAGTAAAACTTGCTCCTGTCATCAGAGGAGACAGAACCCAACCAATATTCAGCTTCCCAAAGCTCTGTGATCTAATTCTACACAAAAGGCTTAATAAGGTTTAGACTCATAATACAATTAGTAATTTAGCTCACAAATTAGACTATCTGTTAACACTCCAGCAGAGACAATCAGCCATATGAGGATTAAGAAGGAATCATCTGCTCTTAATATGGATGGGAGAACCTGAACGCTTTAATAGATCACTTCAGCTTCTGCACAGGAGAACAATATATCATATTATACAAAATGCTGTGAGCATGGTCAGCATCCTGCTTGTATATTGAACTTTCATCAGTAGGAACCATGTTAATAATTTGCACAGTAAGTACAGAGTGGGAACTTTTGAACTCATCTTAAAGTACAATTTTAACTGGTAAAAATATGTACTGATTATAGCGCAGAGTACACTGCATATGCATTTAAGTGAATTAGAAGTGCACATAAAAACAAGAGCCAAAATTAAAATGTCAGCATGGACAAAATGCAAGCTAACCCAAGGTATGGATATTATACAACATTTAACTGCAGAATTGGAATGAAGAAGCAACTGTTTTCGAAATTTTTGCATACAACATTTATTCTATATCTCCTAAGAAAGGAACTAGACATATGTAATACAAGATTCTGCGTTATCTTCTCCTCATAAACAGTGCTCAAAAGACTTAGAAAAGAGATGATACCTCTAGCGTATTACTTAACGGCACTTTGTCCACCCAGAAAAGAATTCCAGATGAATTTTCAGTGGCAGGCTGAATAGGCAAAAACCACTCAACCTGGTACAAAGGAACTAAAATTCCCATTGCTGTGTTCAAAAAGTGCTGTTCTGATTTCCAGAAAGCTATATGTGTAACTACATTTCTACAAAATGTTGATATTGGTGTGTTCATGCCGACTTGTATTAACACCTGATTTACTTGCAATTATTATGTCAACATGAGCTTTTTGTAATTATTTTCATAATATGCCCCAAACTGATTGCATTCATCTTTAGGTTTTGAGATTGTATTTGTATAAACAGTGTCAGTGTTACTAATTCTTTTTTAGCTTGAAAAACAAACAAACAAAAAGTCTTCATCAGTTTACTTCACACTCTAGTAAATACTATTCACACCTGAATAATATTACGAATAACATCCATCTGGTCTGAAATAGAGATCTGGCCACAGTATCTCATTCTCCTCTAGCACTGCCTGCTGTTTCTATCAAGTGTTCAGTGTGACTGCACCCAGTGCAAAGTAGGACTTAAACTTTACTCCCTTACAGTACTTATTCATAAGCACATGCTTTGCTGGTATGTGTGTTAGCACATGCATGGGACAATGTAGATCTATTTTGTCTCGGGGTGGGGGGAAAAAAAAACAAAAAAAAACAAAGAACAAAACCCAAACTTGTTATGACTAATACTCAGGCAGTCATGAATTGTATCCCCAGGCTTCTGTCATAGTCCCTCCAGGGGCTCTGGGGCTTTCTCAAAATGTGCACATATATCTCCAAACTGTAGGGGCAACAGAGTGGCCGGCCCATGGCACCACAGGACATCCTAATCAGAGCTACCGTCCCCATGTCTCAGCTCTCCTCTGAGCTCAGTCACAGCTGCCCAATGGATGTAGGTAGCAGAGGAAAGCACAAATGATTTGTGATTTGTGGAATATGGTGACAAGAAGCAGACATGAACAGAGTCTGTGGAGGTGGAGAGAGCACAGGAGGTGGCAGGTAAGCACTATATTCTTAAAGGTGGGCTGGTGGTGAACAGCTTTGTTAAATATGTATGTTATTTGCTGTGGAATAGATGGTACTAAAGTACAATTTTAGACAGAACTGAGAGCAGGTAAGAACCCTCCCTCTTCCTCTGCACAAAATTCCAGAGTACACAGCTCTATCAGATTACTATAATTGGCCAATTCTTCCTTTTATTGCTAGACCACTGTGTAGAGTCAAAGCACTGAAATCATGTGAATGGGGCTGCTGGTGAATGTCACCTATTTGTTCAATACCAGTTTCAAGCATACAGATCTGATTTTTTTGCAGCTCTGCTCCCAAAGGTACAAAAATACACATCATCCAATTCTGATTACAAGCTAGAATTAATTTTTCACTGCTGCAAATCTAGCATAGAACTCTGCAGTTTGCGAAGACTTTAATAGAGCCAGTGCTGGAAAAGTGCAATTTCTCACTCACAGTGAGTGAGTGGCTCCCAAACCATAGTTTGCAAAACTCCTGTGATCCACCCACTATTGGCACTGATTTGAAGCAAACAAGCCTGTCAGATACTACTTCACTGAAGCAGATTTACTGTGTACCAATTCAGGAAGCCACAAGTTTACATTCATTTATAAATTGTGATCTTCAAAAATAGAGTCCATTTCCAGTACAAAGCCTTTGAGTTTGAGCTACACATCAGAAACTAGCTCCATTTTTGCAACAAAGGCAACAGAACTGACAGCCAAGCAATAACTTTCAAAATACAAGCTTCCATGTTGCAGCCTGAACTGCAACCCATCCCACGTAACCAAAACCTCCTAAGTATTTCCTGGCTGATGCCAAAATGAGTCCACAGCTGCTTTCCATTTCCATTAGTCACTGAGTCACAACAGGTATCTTCCAAATTAAGAATTTAGACTTCCGAAGACCGTATCTGTTTCTCTGTAGAAATCAGATAAAGAATCTCAAAAGCAGCAGACAATGCACACCCAATTTATGTTAATTCCTCTTGAAGCAACCTTGTCAATACAGCTAGACCAAGCCCAAGCAGTCTTTATCTGAACTTCCCAGCCTGAACATAGGCAGTACCTAAGGCTTCACCCCTGCTCTCAACGCAAAATTACTACCTACACTTCAAGACTCCAAGTCTACTATATGACAAAGTTGGGTACAGGTGAATAAGGCTGAAGTGCACATTCAGCAACGGATCTGCCAGTGAATCAACCCACAAGCACAGCAACGTGTTTGTCTATGGTTGAAAACTGAACAGAAGTAGCTCTGTAATATTATTTTTAAGGGGTTATTTCCATGTCATTTACCCGTTTGGATAATCTTATGCTAGATACTGGGCTACAACTTGAAGAACATCTTAAGGCTTTTGGTGTTCACATTTTTTTGTGGTTGTGTAAAATTTTTAATGTGGATAACATTTAACGTCCCAATATTCAAGCTGCAAAGTGACAGATTCTGGTGGACAACCTGATTTTCTGTTAAGCAACTCTACATGTAAACATCCAGCCCTGAAGCTTCTGCAAGACTCATTTAAAAACCCCAATCCACATCTGCTGTTGCTGCATGGCTGCTGCAGAAGCCAGTTTTTTATTTGTCAGCTGTGTATTTCAACTTGTCTTGAGCTCCTGGGCTCTATGCAATTTCAATGCATATTTGCTCTAAAGGGCACAAACACTCTTAAATAAATAAAACAGTCAAACCTCAATGTTTTCCAAATCCACTAATGAAAATGCTGGGCTAATTTCCATAAATCCCTTACGAGCCTAGATTTGTGTAGGCAATTCTAGCAACAATTCTTAAAGTAAAATAAATAAAACACACTTCATGAACTTTATATATGGTCTTCAAATCTATGTGCTCTGCTGTCACTATAAACAGAAGGTAGTAATGTTGGGCAATATACAGGCTTCCATTTCACATTTTCAACCTCTAAAATTTCAAATAAATATTAACTTTAATTGTGTTTTGGTTTTGTTGGTTTTCCACAACACTCACAGACCTAACACCAAAAGGTTGGTTTCATATTTAGAAAGTTGCTTGCAAAGGTTTTCTCCTGAGCTAGGACTGAATCAAGATGACATCTCTCATACGGTAAAGAGGGCATCAACTGCACAGTGCCTTCAAATTATTACTGGGACACCAATTTATCTTACATAACTGAAAAATTACTTCAGTAATAGCTGTTTCTGCAGAAGTTAAAAAGAAAAACAGCTTAAGCGATGTGTTATGTAAAGTGCTTATATTAAGGTGTTGAATGCAGTGCTTTGTAAAATATTCTTCAGCTACTCTGCAGAATTCAGAAAAGGTAACATTAAAGGAAAAAAGGCTATAGCAATTCTCAGTTATTAACATAAGAACTACCCCATTGAGTACTATGGCTCCTGGAAATGTCCACAACTGTCTCTATCTCCTAAACATGTGACAGTATTTAAGCACATTGTTGAGTGTCTAGGGAAAACTGAATTTAGAGCTGGTGACAAGTGACTGCTGTAGATTTTCTCTAAATATGTTGGGGGATGTCTGAACTGACACCTTCCCCCCCCTTTTTTTTTTTCTTTTTCTTCTTTCTTTTCTTTTCTTTAATGGAAATTCAGCAGATTTCTCAAACATGAAAAAAAAAAAAAAAAAAGCCTACTGGTCAAAACTAAACAAAAACCCACAAGAAGAACAGAAAAGCCTGGCTATGAAGATCCTCACCTATGTCACAGTCAAATGCCAGAGCACAGACTTAAATCTGGGTCTCCCACACCTATGTAGGAGTTCTGATCACTAAGCAACTGACTATTACAGCAGGAGTTAAAAATACATATCTGTCTTTTTCATGCTGTGCTCCAGTGGTATGATTCATATTAGGCTATGTCATCCCAACACGGGACCAGAAAAATCTCCAGGCTCAGAAAGTTCCACTGAGAGAAAAGAATTTCCTGGTTAAGATTATAAATCGTCTTCAAAACAGTTAAGTAAAAGAGATCTTACACTATCAAAACAGCAATAGCTTCCAAAAAATGTAATAAATACTGTTGATCCTGAATTATATTGATTGACGGAAACATCACAGTAATTACAATAGGTTATATATAGTCCTATACAAATATACAAACACTGTCAAACCTTGAAATAAATATACTTCCTTGCAAGTTGCTACCAAGCCTGCAAGCACTCTCTGAACAGGCTTTAGAGTTGTTAGGAAACACTGGACTTCTCACGGTGATTTTATTTACTGGAAGGATGGAAGAGGGAATAGGTAATAATGAATTTTTTCTATTCAAATGAAGCAAATCTACAAATCACATAAGAAGACAGAGCAACTATACCAAACAACTACAGAGAAAACAGTTATGTCTGATCTGGGGCCTAACAGAGTTCATTGAGATGATAATTGACTTTCATGTTTGTTTTCAAATGTTAGCTGAACTGTTCCTTAAAACAGTAAAACATCATGAAGGTGAAAACAGCATAAGCAAGACGAACAGGAGTTTCTATGCAGGTAGAGGATAATGTGAATCCCCTATAGGAAATCTCAGCCTCTGCTTGAGATATAACCTGGTAATATTCTGGTTTCAAAATTGGAGATCTTTTTCTTTACATAACCTCGGAAACTATGTAGACTTGGTAACTGAAATTTAAAAAGATACGCATGTAGATGACGGGTTTTTGGTCATAAATTACTGTATCAGCCATAACAGAATTACTAGGCATCAGCTCCCAAAATAAGGAATTGTTTGACCTTAGAGGGAAAAGAAAAAAATAAAAAATAAAAGAATAAAAAAAAAACAACTCCCCTGCAACCACCTCTGCTGCAACTACACCAAGAAAAATGCAAAACTCTGCTTAGGGGTAATAATTAATCATCATAGACACAGACATACAAACTGCTGCACAAATTACAAGCATATACACAAGTATAGAAGTGCAGATGTCATGGATGGAAATTATTTCCTCAGTCTAGTCTATATTCATCAGAAAAAAAAAATGTGAAAAGCCCCTCTATACATTTACCTGTAAGAACAATTTCACTATGAAAACTTCAAGACATTACTGGTCCACTATCCATCCACCTGAAAGTGCACAAAATCTCCTGTAATATACTCCTCAATCTTATATTAGAATCTTATCAGCACAACTAAACAGTTCTTTTATCTAATCAGCCTACCTGTATGCACTACTAAATTAAAACAAAGGGCTGCAGACAAAGTATTCTATCCAGTAAATTTCTTTCAAAAATAAAGTGTCTAAACAATATTTGATTTTAATATTAGGGATAAAAGAGGCAATAGGATTCAAGGTAAGAAAGCATGATCTTCCTGAAAACTTCCCCAAAACAATTGTGCCATAAACCTCAAAAAAAAAAACCAACCCCAAAAACCCATCAACAAAAAACCCCACAATCATCACAAAAAATCACCCTGTTCTAATACAGGCATGTGATTCTCTATTTCATTCTCCTAGAAGATGAAGAGCCAAAGTGATGAAAGAGGTAATTAGCTGTTAGTTATTCCAGAGCAAAAACACATCTCTTGTGATTAACAACACAGTGCTGTAAAAGATATCTATAAAATCTTAATATTGAAGAAGATTTAAAAAAAAAAAAAAAAAAAAAAAAAAAAAAAAAAAAAGCTAATCTACCCCTCAAAAAACCATACTGTAACCAAAACTTACTGCTCTCTAAATCAGGGCAGACTTACACATGGGGGGATGGGGAGGGGGAAAACAAACACTCTCATAAGCAAACAAAATGTTGATTTTACACCATTTCACAGGAAAAAAAAAAATTAGAGATTGATTATCATCATTACACTTAATCGTATGTGTAAAGATAATCAACTATTGCTATGTAAAGCTGTCAGACGACATATTCAAGCCTTGAATACATTATTAAAGACAAACGTGTTCAAAACTAAGAGGACAAAAAATAAGAAAATGTGAATAATTACAAATCCATTTATGTTTTCCAGATGTAATTTAGCTGCCTTTAGGACTTCGGCTTTTTTTCTAGAACACCTTCTCTTCCACTAAGGTTCATCTCTTACACTTCCAGAAAATGTTATACCTTCCTTCCCACCTTTCCCCTCAAGCACCCTAACTCTAACATGTTTTCAGAACTCCTTCCTGCAAATACTGTCGTGGTTTTCTCTGAACAACTGTGGTCATTACTTTGTTTCCTGCCATTGCTCCTTATGTGGCAAAGGGTCACTGGAGTCAGACGCTTCTGGCCGAGACACTTCTTTCCTATTCTCTGCAGCTACTGAGCGTGAGTATGTGTTAGAGGCATAAATACACCTTTATTTTTACTGTTATTACTCTCAGAAATCTGGGCACAAAATTGTCTTTCCTTCATTTTTAAAGCATGTGTGGGGACTCATCCTCTGTACCTCCTTGTAACATTAAGTCACATGGCTTAAAAAGCAACACAACATATTATTCCAAAATCAATACAGAGTTCCACTGATAGCAACATCATTTCTGAAAAGAGTTATTTTTAATGGAACACAAAACTTCCTAATACGTTGTGAGAAGACATATATTAACACAACACTTAAGCTTCTCTTTAAGACGAGGATCAATCAATATGGTTAAGGTATAACCTTACCAGATCTCTATAGCAATAACCCTTGCATTTAAACCAATAGGAAAGTACTGACAATTTCTTACTAATTTCATGCATTTTATTATGTATTTTTGTTATATTAGAGCATTCATTCATCCTTCTGTTTAATACTGACACTGAAATCAGCCTTTTACAAGTAATTAAAAGTTCATTTGTATTATAATCAAACTGGTGCAAACAAGCCACCACTGGATTAAAATTCCCTAGGTCACAAAAATTCATCATCTATTTTCACACCTCCCCAGCTCTAAATACACCTACATTCTCATAAAGCCCATTTACAGACCTTCCTCTTTCTATGTTTAGAAAAATGGATTTAGAGATGCAGCTACACCTAGTGATCAGCAGCAGATCACAGCAGGCAAAACTGATGAAGACACTACAGAAATCAGAAAGAAGTATATGAACATAATGGGGTGAATAAAATGACACAGTAAAATTTATTGCTAGGCTTCCACCCCCCCTTCATCCCCCAAAATATATGACCATATAGTCCAAATTGGTTTTGGTTTCTTAAAATCCTTTTTAATATATTAATAACACATTAAATCAGAAATACATATCTGGAAGTTGTCAGCAAAATCAAATTAAATAAAGAAGACTCTCAATTCTTCCTAAAGAAACTAAGCAGATAATTCAGCTGCACTCACACATCAACAAATAATTTATTCCTGGGAAAATTTTCAGAACTACTTCTTTGAACAAGAGTTGTAAATGTGAGCTGAAAGGTTCATAAATACATGTCATTTTCTGGGGAAACATCTTTCAAACTTAGTGATGTAGCTACCCCAAATAAGTGTTTGAAGTTATACTAACGAGCTTTAAATACAGGAGACATCCCTCTCAAACGGCATTTCCTTTAGCATAAAATTGCAACATGTGAAATACAAGATCAGTTCACAGGTCCTGACCTCACAACATCACTGGATTTTGTTCTATCAAGTCTACACCTATCATCTATCTATCTATCTGGACTTGTGCAAAGTATTTGACACTGTCCTGCACAACATCCTTGTCTCTAAATTGGAGAGACGTGGTCTTGACAGGTGGACAGTGGATAAGGAACTGGCTGGATGACTGCACTCAAAGAGTTGTAGTCAACAGCTCAATGTCCAAGTGAAGATCAGTGACAAATGGCATCAGTATTGGGACTGGTGCTGTTTAACATCTTTGTCGGGGACAGGGACAGTGGGATTGAGTGCAGCCTCAGCAAGTTTGCTGACGACCCCAAGCTCTGTAGTGTGGTCAACATGCTGGAAGGAAGGGATGCCATCCAGAGGGACCTTGACAGGCTTGAGAAGCAGGCCTGTGTGAGCCACATGAAGATATACTAGATGATCTTTAAGGTCCCTTCCAACCCAAACCATTCTATGATTCTAATATCTTCCCCTAGCTGAATCTAACAATACAAACTTAAAGGATTGTCTCAGCAGTAATGTGCAAAACCGAGCTGGCCACTGGCAACTCAGCTGTTCGACACGTTCACTGACCATCTCAGTGTATGAGTGAGTGCACATGAAAAATAAACTATCTGCCCATTTCTTCAGGTCAAACTCAAATGACATTAGTGAGATGGAGTTCAGAAGCTTACTCACTCTATCCTAACTTGTTTTGTGATTTCCCTGAGGATTTGGTCTCTCTAGCTGTCATTCTAGCAACTCCTGTGAGCACTAGATATGTCATGTTTTCATAAATTATATGCTGCTATATTGTTTCACAACACTTATTTGTTTTCCTCATGGATTCTGATGACTGCTAAATCACGAGACATAATAATCATCACAGGATTTTTTTTCCCCAGCGTTATTACATCTTTGAATATTTTGTAGGATTTACTTTTAATTTCTGTTGAGGTTTCATTACTAACTTTTAACACCAGAACAGCTAAATAAAATAAATTTAAAAAACAACCCACATACCCACCAGTTTCTTTTTCTGACAAACTGTTACTTCTGAATCCCAGACTCTCATTTTTACCCGAAGTATTCTAAAGTACATCGCAGTTTACAGGGGAACACAAACTTTATTTCCTTTGTTTGTAATTGTCAAGAGTTTTAATAAAAAAAGTCAAAAAAAGAGTCATATTTAGAAGCCAGCTTTTCAACATGCTTCCATTAATTTGCTAGACTATTTTAAATATGAATACTCTCAGGTGTAAAACACAAATCAAGTCATTCGCCAGTTCACCTAACAGCTGTGATAACATCAGCAAAATATCATACAGTGGGAAGACTGGTTTGAGAATCTTCCCCCACAGCCCTCACTGTTTAACATGGCCAAGTCCACAGTGTGGACTAGAATAGTTTGGTGGATGAGCTGGCTGGTGTCAGCCACTAACAAAGCTTCATTTTCACTAGCATATGTTACTTCCCTTAGGAAGTGCGAGAATACAGACTTGATGGATGGGTGAAGAGGAAGGAAAGCAGGTGGAATAAACAATGCAAGCAAAAGTAGAATTTGTTAAAATTAGATCCAACCACACTTGGAGCTCTTTGCTGGTAAAGTGATCAGAATAGCTATTAAAGAGCTAGCTCCAAACAGAGATCCTGAATACTCTGATAAATCTCTTTAAACACAGTTAATTATATCAGAAACTCTATTTTCTATACATTGCTCCAATTGCCAAGAGCTTAATTTCAGCTGGGATAGGAGGTATGAAGACTTAACCTACATTCTTTTTTCTCAACTTCCCTGTCTGCAGTCACCAAACATCAACATCACCACAGTAAGTTTCAACTTCAGCAGGTCAAACTTTTTCTTTACAATCTGTTTTCGGAAAATGTGATTCTTGTTTTGAGAGTGCCTACATCCAAAAATGAAATAGATTAATATAAGGCACATCTATTCAGAATGCAAGTTTTTGTATTTTTAATCCATTAAATAGCTTGAGGACTACTAATCTCTATGTAGAACCTTTACTGGTCACTAGGAAAAGTAATTTTCAGTGTTTGTACAGCACTTTTCCTCCTGTTCTCCTCATAACTGACACCAGTCCTGGTGCAAAGTTCATTATGAATGGTCTCCTACAACTACTTGTAGGCAGTCAATCCATCCATCCATCTCTTTCACTGCACTGATCCCTTCTCAGAGAAAAAAATAAAACTTTTAAAACCAGTCTCATAAAAAGAGTGTGTTAATATACAACTTTGTTGCTTTCCACGGCGAAAGAGAATGTAACAGCCTAGTAAGAGCCCTTCCTCCATCACATTCAGGTTCTAAGCAAGAAGCACCACTTTCAGAATTCAGGCTGTGTGCAAATTCATGTCTACACGAACACAATGCCTTCGTAAAAACATAGTTTCTGAGTTCTTTTACACACCTCCTTGCCTTCAATTTCAACTCCTCATTATGGTATGTGACAGAACTCGTGCCATCCAGACCCTTTCCTTTTACATAAAACCTAATATTTAGGCTTACAATGTCCCTTTTAACTTTCTACATCTCTACATCTTATCTAAATCCCTTATAGGAGTGCATTGCTGTCCCTAGCCTGAATAATCTACCCATATGAATAGACGGAAGAAGGAACACGGTGGAGGCAGGTGGCATTTCATATGAGAGGAACACCACATTTCAGGAATTTTTGTAATATTAGCATTCAGTCTTTGTATAGGACCACTTAATAACATTTTTGCTAAAATTATAAACAAAGCCAGATAAATAAGGTGTACTACAGTTTCTCTGAAATAAGCTTCAAACAAACAAACAAACCAACCAACCTACTCTCGCAGAAAGACCCCAGCTACTTTTTAAAAAATTAAGCAGTATTCTCCATTTAAGACAATGTTTTCAGTAACATCTCTTGAATTCAAATTCTTAAGACCATTTCCTTCTTGAACTGATGAATCCAGAATTTTAAATTCTTTAGTTAAGGACTCAGAGAAAATCTCATTGTTATTAACTGTTAAGCTGCTTTCAAAAGATTACTTGAAAGCTTCCAGGCCTTAAAAAGCCAAGATCTGATCTTTCAGTAAGATTAGTTTCTAAATAAGAAACTCAAATAAAACAATAGCTGATGGTAATGTTAGAACCAATCTCTAAAACAAAACAGTCATTTTAGAAAAGGGTAAAAATAAAAATGGAACTATAAATGCCAAAGATTACTTAACTCACCCACTGCTATTCTTTGCTTAGAACATGTGTGGAGTTGTTTTTGTTTCCTTTTTTGTTTGTTTGTTTTTAAACTTTTTATAGGTTAGTCATACAGCTCCTGTCTGCAACAAAGGACAGCTATTACAAAAGATAAATACCCAACTCAAGGACAGATTTTTCTCTAATTTAATTTCTATGACACTGATGCATCAAGCTTTTAACAAAAGCAACAGCAATTTTTTTCCCCAAGCAAAAAATGACTCCCAGGTACATGCTTCAAATGGTAAAATCCAAAAATGGAAATGTCATCAATTTTGTTCTGAGTGCCAAGAATCAATATAAAAAAAAAAAACCAAAACAACCTGTATGTGCATCTTCACAAATAATCTTTATATTCAATATTTAACATACATGTACATATGCACACACAGGGAGAAAGCAGGCCAGATTCTGCATCTCGTGACATCCTTTGCTAACTCACTGAAGTGTGCAAATTGCAGCCTCCATTATTCAGTACTTCAGAAGGGCTGGAATCACACCTTTCGAATAACCGCATGCACAAGTCATCTGTGAATTGTTTGTAGTTTATACCACAGTTCTTCCCACAGTGTGCAGCAACAGAAATGAATACAACAGATACAAATCTGACACTAATGTGGGATTGCTCTTCAGCAACAAAAACAGCACTTCAATGCTCACCCTTACACAGTATCAGCATATTCCATGCACAAGCCATTTAAATATCCAGAAGAGTTGCCCCAGCTTAACTTTAAACAAGAAGTAAGACAGTTCACACAGGTCAGTGATGAGTTACGGATTTACCTTAATAAAGCAAAAGATCTCACCGAAGTCTGGACATTAGATTGCCAATATTAACGGGTTATAGGGCTAATATACATGAGTTCAGTTACCTAATTCACTACAGAGTACAGCTTCATCCTAACACGAGTATTTGGAAAAGATTTCATCATTGTTATATATTACCTCGGTACAAAACATTTTTCTGCTTAGGGATCTTCTGTCTCATCTGCAGTAAAAATGCTGGAGAGAAATTAGGGGAAATGCAGCTACGTGTACAAAAGGACCCTGGAACCTAACATAATACCAGATTTTTTTAATTTAAAAAAAAGTTTTAAAACAGACTAACAATTCCTAGCCATAAAACTTGGTTTAGCTACAGTGCTGCATAGAAGCAACATGTAACATACAGAATATAAACTATTCTGCAGCCTGAGCAACAAGGAAAGTCAAAAGTATTGCTTCCCACCAGATCAAAGCTCACTTTGGATGAACAGAAGACCAGATGTCTTCAATTTAACATGTTTTTCAGTTTCACTCACTTCAAGTGAGGAACAAAACAAACAAAAAAATCTGAAGTTATGCTTTGCAGTGAAGCGCACAGAACTATTTCACAATCCAAATTTCTGTCTAAAATTATGGGTTTCTCCAACTTATAAATAGGACAGGGGTGCCGGCAGAGGATTCGAGACCAAGGTAACCATCTGCAGGTCTAGGACTTCAGGGAACACAAGAACGCTGTTGACGGAGCGCTTTGCTGGGCTCCTCGCTGGGTGTGAACCCTGACACCCCGCAGACGCTGCCCTGCCCTCCGAGGCGACGATTTTGGGGGCTGCAGAAAACGAGGGGCCGAGGCTTTACCTCCGGCTCTACCGGCGTCTCACAGCCGCACCTGCGGGAGCCCCGGGGGCGAGGAGGAGGAAGCGGCAGGGCGAGGCAGGCAGGCCGGGTGGCGGGGCACCCGCCGGACCCTCCCGGGAGCACCGCAAGTTTCCCT
>NW_010288827.1:0-11373 GCF_000700745.2 Antrostomus carolinensis | reverse complement strand
ATTCTGTGATTCTGTGATTCTGTGAATGGCCGTAAAGCAGGATGCTAGTTTGTCTTACTGCTCTTAGTATACACCAGGACAAGGTGGAAGGGGAAGGGGACTGTCACAATGTGCATGCCTTCACAAACTAAAATAAACCTAATAGCTCTAATTGCAGTCCAATTAGCCTTTAACAGTATTTTTTTTTCCTCAACAGAATCACAGAAGTAGGAGTTGGAAGAGACCTCTCGAGATAATTTAGTCTAACTTCCCTGCTAAAGCAGGTTCACTTAGAGCAGGTTGCACAGGGTAGCATCCAGGTAGGTTTTTAATATCTCCAGAGAATTAGACTCCAGAACGTTTCTTTCTGTATCTTATTCCACAGCATGCAACTTGACTGGCACAAATCAACCTTCTTATTTGCTCCACAGCCGTGGTGGACAGTCAGTCAGCCAGTAGACCTATTTATTAACTACTCTAGTTGTCAATAAGTGAAGCAGATGTGTAACTGATGAAAGACTTTAGGAATCCAAAGATACACCCAGAACAAATTTCAGAGGAAGAAGTGTGAGAAATCTTACTACATGGGAGACTACAACTCAGGTAGAAGTAGTTCTTTAATTATGAACTATGGTCTATTGAAGAAAATATAAGCTAAATATGAGGGAAAGTATTCATTTTTTGACTTAAACTTTAAAACTTTTTTAGACAAAGCACATATTGAAAGGCTTCTGAATATGCCCTTATCGGGATGAGAAAGCTTGGCCCAGTGCACATTTGACTTCATTTTCCATCTTTACTGGTAAAACTGACATTTCTCCATATAATTTGAGAGCTTTTACTACTCTTGGCACCCAATAAAACTTTCCGTATGAAAATCTTTATTTCCATTTTCACCACTGAAAACACACTTTCACTTTGGTGAGCACAGATGCTGAGGTTTCTTATTTTATTGTATAAAAAACCAAGCAAGAGCCTTTGGAAAGTCCAAAACACTGGTTCAGGCTATCTAAAACTATTTTTCTAAGACATGCAACAGAATTCCAATGCTAGGAGGGCACAGGTGAACAGAAACATGTATCTTTTACTAACTTGTCTGCAATCCTTAACAGCTTAATCCGCCAGTGTGACAGGCTACCCAATGTGAACCAGGTGGTTATCAAAGCAATACTGGGAATGAGTGGTCTTAATTCTGCCAGGGGGGTTGTAAGAGCAACATGGGAGTTTCACTGACACTCTATTTGGAAAGGCTGTGACTGCAATCCCTTCTAAGCAGTTTTTGCATCATGCTATCCCATAATTTCTCCAGTTTTTCAAGAAACTGACAAATCAAAAAGATTTGCCCACAGTCCAGTGGTATGAAGGCACTTTAGATAGCTACAATATTCTCACTATCACATTATGAAATTATTTTAAGTAATAAGGACGTGCCTCTCGTATATGATGATTTGTATCATATTAAAGCTATACTTCACTTACCACGTTGCTGCATGTCCTGTATCGGATGTTTCGCCCTTCACAGGTCCTGTGTCCAAAAATTAAAAACAAACCCAAAACCATTAATAGCTGAATATAAAAAGCAAACACATAATGTTTACTATGTCAGCATCTTTCTTACAAAGATCTCTAATCACCTAATCCCCCACCAACCCTCTTCCCCAAAGTAAAGAGCTCTCTGTCCCTATACAGGTATTGAGGTATGAATTCTACAACTCCTCAATTTCCTGCCTTTGTTTTAAAAATGAGTTTCTAGAAGGTGGCATCAGTTTATAAATGAGGCTGGAAGTCAGACTACAGAACTTAGCTGGATATCAATGTCTGAATCACGTTAATAATGCCTGGTGTCTCCTAGCTGCTCACGATGATTTGACAAGGGCACAACTCTGCACCTACCCAGGCACATGCCTCTGCACTGACCACAGTCTGACCAGTTGGGCTTTGCCTTCTGGGGAACAACTTATGCACTGGGAGGACAGAAACCTGACTGCAGCATCGTGAAATGACAGGCTAGTGGGACAGGGCTTTTTCTCAGTTTGATATGAGGAGAGAAGGAAAGCATAAAACTTGATTTCATAAACAGCTCCCTGATCCACCAGCTCCTCACTACTCCCAGATCCCTGCTGCAGAACAGCATCCAAAGAGCAGCTGGGCCCAGCAAAGATCAAGGAGAGCACATGCCCTGATGCCTGCTCTCCATGGCTCTCCTCCTTTTCCCCCACAGAAGACTCATACCAGCCTTGATACTGGCAGGGCTCCCAGAAGAAAGATCAACACCCAGATATCTTTTTTAGCACTCAGCAGCATGTATTCTGAGTATCTGACCTTAGGTGAAGATTCATGTTTTATGAGTTCAGACAGCATACTCTGTGGAGGTCCTCAGTATAAATCAGAATGTGGGGTTTGGCTTTTAAAGATTATCCTTCAATAGAATAGAATTCCTTACATTTTAAAATTTTTAATTTCACAACTTCCCCCCCCACCTTTTTTTTTTTTTTGGCCAGGATTTAACGAGCACACATTCCTTGAGGACGAAATGCTTGCCAAGATTGAAGTTTTAAATACAAACCATTTTGAACTATCCAACAGAAAGGACAGCATCTGCATGCATTTGTGTCGTTCTTTTTTCCTTGTGGGTTTGGGGTTTTTTTTAAGAAAAAACAGAAAAACTTTTTTGATATGGAGTTAACTCTATAATAAACTGAACAGATTTCCTTGAAGTTATTGAAGTCAACCTTCCTCCCACTTTTTTCCACAAGACTTGTGAAATTCCTCCAGTAGTCATTTACACCTATGTGAGTACAAAACCAGGGCAAAACACAGTTTTGCAAAAGTATCACAGTGGTGTAAATAAGCACAAGAGAAGACAAACAAGTAAATAAACCTTAGCACTTTTTCAGAAGAAATGTAAGCAGAAAGGTAACATATTCTGTTGTGTAGCATTTGGCAGATAAAGAATGTTACTAAAAGCATAATCAAAATACTACTAATTCAATCTTTTTGTAATGTTATATAATTAATTCAAGTAAATTTTTCTCATCGCAAGCATGCACAGAAGTGGAAACTGTGCACAGAGTATCTAGCACTAGAAAAAACAGGTTTTGTGTACAATAATAAAAATAATATTCACAGTAGTCTATGAACTAAAAAACAACAACAACAGAAAAAACCCCAAACCCAAACAATAACCCCACTATCGCTGTTATTCCTGAGCAATATAGACAATCTGGTATAGACACTGTGGTGCAGACCAAGCCTGTTTACACTACAATCCATTTGATAGAGGTACTCTTAATTTACACTGATAGGTAGCAAAGAAAAAAGTACATTACAGAGCACGCAGGCAGTCCTAGTGCAGGTTGTACACCACACTGAACATCTTGTTTGGCAAGCTTGATACATGCCCCACCTGTCTCTCAGAAATACCATACAATCCAACATCTCTGCTTCACACAGACCTGCTGTTATGACAATTTCAGTTTCTGTAATTTATTAACCTCAGAACCATTGAACTGCCAGTGAAATTTAAACTTCCTTTCTATCAGTTGCCTTACAGTTTCTTCATCTTCTTTTCATTTTCTTCATATTATCTGTTTTGAAATGAAAAAACACTTATTTTTCACTTATTATTTGCATTAGGGAAAATAATACGTGCTTTCATTAGACATATGCCACAGAACTATTCAGATATTTCTTCCAGTTTCCCTCCTTTGGATAGTGGCCACAGTTGTTCAGAAAAAATGTGCAATTATGGATGCATTTAGTGCTGTGATGATTCAGGAACACTAGGAACCACTCTTGCAAAACTCCCCTTGTCTCCCCTCCAAGACCAAACTTTGGGGTTTTGTTGTTTAAGCTCATAAGTTTCCCAGTTAACACACACTGACCAAAAGCAGGCAAACTGCTTACAGACTGAGCAGATATATTTTCACAACAGATTTGCAGAGGAGTTTGTTTTGCAGGTCTACACTGCCTCAAGGCAGTATTCCAGATTCTCTTAAACTCAAGTATCTACTTTTGGATTCAAAAGCATGGATTTGTACAAAAAAAATAGATGGTTATGAAGACTCTGGAAAAAAAAAAATAAATAGTAGCTTCTTGGGGGCATATATATTGATTTTTAAAAGTAATTTCTTTTTCTGACCCTGTCTATCCTTAAAATAGGGAAGATGAAACCATCCAGTGAACTTAATTCTGCTAGAGTGAAATATGCAGCATCTTGCATGATACCAGGACAGATGAGGTTTTCTCCTCTAGGGAAGGTTCGAATTAATGGTACGGGTCACATATCTCAGTGCACATGGTTTGCAGAATGCCACAGCACAGACCATTTAACATGCAAGGAAGGACCACAGCAGATTAGTTACACCATATTATGACATATAGTCATCACACATCCTCTAAGCTCTGCAGGTTATAAATGAGAATTCACATCAAGAAGTACATGCAGCCACTTGGAAAAGTCACAAGTCATCCAAAATGGCAAGAGCTTGTGCTTGGAGAGCACTCGAAGAGTGGGAGCAGTAAGAGGTATTTCTACAGTCTTCTCTGTTACATATACACTGCAGAGGATCTTGCAGAGGAAAAAGGTAACTGAGAGTTTGGCTTGACAAGCAATTATTAACACATGAATATGAAAGAAAAGCAAGCTATTGGGAATAATGTTCAATTCATCACACTTAGTCACTTGTTTCCAGTAAGGTTTCTGAAAGAGGTTAACAACTGTTAATATATTAAAATATTCACTTCTCCTAATGCAAACAGCCTGAAACCCTGGTACTTAATTCTCCAGGCTCAAGTTTTTGGAGGGACTTAGTTCAAGTCCCTCTTTCAAAGGTCTAAAGTAGGTGTGTATTTGTGCTCAGCTAGAATTAGAATCCTTGCAATAATCCATGCCAGAAAGAACAGCAAACTCATGCCAAAGTTCTCTTGATCTGTTAATTACCAAAGACAATGAAAGAGATTTGCAGAGGAGGAACTCATCAACTCCTGCCGCTCTCAGCAGTCATCAAAGTTTGAAATACTTTTCTTAAGAAAAAAGTCTCCAAATAAGCAAGCAACTGTGATCCAGATGTGGTTATTTTTGTGGATGTGAATTTTGATGCAACTGTTCACTACAGGGATTTGAAAGTTGATGTAATGTTGGACAATCTTCAGTCTCCTTTATCTTCACACCCATTGATAACCACTGTTCTGGGACAGATTCTGTTTTCTGGACTGTACCTGTGAGAAAGGGACGCTGTGGGCCCTTATCCTCCCACAAGCTCTTAGGTAGGCTGTGTCACCCTGCCCCGTCCCCTGGTGCCAGGGGATGGTGCGTAAAGCCGTGCTACACACCCAATAAGACCTCTTGCATCTCTCTTTCCTCACCCTGTTGCTCTTACTTCTTTTGCAAATTTTGCACAGTGTTATGACCGCCTCTCATCCTCAATACAATTTCTGTGTTTGTTCTTCTCTGGGGAAAAGAGAGCCTCTTTTATTCTTTCAGCATATCCTTTTTCCCATAAAGGAAACACAAGGGAAGGCCATGGACACCTAATTGTTATGAAAAAGGAAGACGTATCAGGACTGAATTGATTTTATGAGTTCATTTTTTCAAACTGCCTGGTCTAGTCTGCCCAGCTTCACGTCCAAATCATTCAATTGACAATAAATCGTAAAGATGTGTAAAAATTTTTACATATCCTTTTGTTAATGAGCCCTTTGCCTATCACAATGGACTCTGCAGATGCACTTTTATATTTTGCCATGCAGATTGGCATTGCAACTGTAAAAATCTTTCATTCTTTATGTTTAGGAGACTGTTTCAGGTATTCTGTGATTCTATGATTCTGTGTTCAGCCTGGAGAAAAGAAGGATCTAGAGGACCCTACTGCAGCCTTTTAATATATAGAGGGGCTTATATGAAAGACAGAGAAAGACTTTTTACCAAGGCCTGTACTGACAGGACAAGGAGAAATTATTTTAAACTGAAAGAGGGTAGATTTAGATTGGACATTGTAAGAATTTTTTTTATGATGCACGTGGTGAGACACTGGAACAGGTTGCCTAGAGAAGTTGTGGATGCCTCATAATTGGAAGTGTTTAGGGTCAGGCTGGCTAGTTAAATTAAAATAACAGAAATAAAATTTGAGAAAACTAAAGGAAAAAAAGGAGAAAAATTTGTCAGTTATTTCAAACTACTGTTTATCTTCATGCATTTAGTCTCTCTTGTTTGTATGTCCTTGCAGCATCTTTTATTTTCTCAAGAATCTTAAAAAATGTCTTTAGCTTTAGGTTTGCACATACAATACATATTGCAGGTATACAGAAAGCAATTATAGTTGCAAATGTTTTTCAGTTGCTCACTAGCCAAGAAAGGCAGAAAAGCAAGAATTAAAGAGTGCCTTTCAGCAAAACAATAGCTAGAGGTCTCTTTGCAATTCCAAGTAGAGAGAAAATACAGTACTAAATCTCACCTGGCTAGCTGTATTGCAAAGATAGCACCTAAAACATATTGAAGGCCCAAAAGTACTAACACCCCAAATCTACACATGCCTAAGTTCAGATCTGGATTCAAGTTTTGCAGCTGGTCTTTACAAAACAAATGTGCTAAACAGGAACCCAAGTTCCTATGATTGAGGAGTTTGAACCTGGGTCTGAATCATGTGTTAGCCCAGCTCCACTGAAATGCTCATGCTTTCTTATGTACGATCTATTGCTTGGGGCTTTAGAGAACCGCATCTTAACTTCTCTTTTATAGATAGTAAGGCTTATGAAAGCTCCACATTATGCAAAGGGCCTGGCTTTTTTGTTTAAATCCCATAACAGATTTATTGAAAGAATTATGAATATACAAGAGCTCTTCCAGTGAACCTGGACTTATGAACAGTAACTCATCCAAGTCAAGGCTTCATAGACATTTTTGTTAGGTTGGCTGCTTGTCAACAGAGACACAAATTATGGAGACCATATCCATCACTCATCTGTAGGTACAATGCTGACTACCATTCATTCTAACACAGATTAGTTTTTCACCCAAAACACCAACATAAAACATCCCTGTGGCAACTTTAGCAATGGATTATATAGGAAAACAACACTAGAAAAGCATTTTATATATTTTTAATCACTTCACTGGGGCGCAGAAGTGGAAATTAGGACATCCAGCACAATATGACTAACTGTAATCTGGTCTCCAAAAACCAGCAGTAATCACTTTACAGAATACAGACTCATCTAGATTGTTTTATAGTATTGACTCAAATTTAAGATTGTTGCTTGCTGCTTCTGCCATTAGGAAGAGTTAATCTTTATCAAAAAAATGGAAATGTTTCTCCATCAAATGAAAGTAGGAAATGTTCCCATAATCACAGATTTGACTAATCCTAGAGTAAAGAGAATAAAATATCCTTCTAAAAATGCTTCTAGATGGCACAGCTTTAACCAGAAGCATTTACAAACTAAATACACTCAAAATTTCTTCCAAGTGTTTTAATTCACTCAATATAGCAGAGGTTGTCCTTTATACTGTAAACCAGCTACAGTTATCAACAGAAGCAGAAAACAAGTCAGCAGTTGGGGTATCCTGAAGGTCTTTTGCAGGAAATAATACACTAAGTTACCATACAGATATAATGTTGATTAGGGTAATGAGAACCATCCTTGAAAATAATTTGGTGACACATTGACTGTAAGAATTTTATTACATTGACTGTACTTCCATTGAGTGACATGGTATGCTTCATCAGAACGCTATTTACTTTTGGGGGTGTATCCAGCAACTATGACAGTATTTGTAAAAAATTGTTTTGCTCTTTATTCTACAGACTGTAAGAGAACAAAGGCCTTATTCTTGAATTCATAAAAAAATCACAGTATTTAAAATGATCATTCTGACCAGCATAGGAACATTTCTCAAAGTGGCACGATATGCGTTATTTAGTAGTGCCAGAATTATAGCAGATTGCATTTATATCATTGCACAATAGTTGCAAGTCTTATAGTGGCAAATGTTAGCTTTTATCTGATAAAGAAGCAACCCAAAAACTAGAATAAGTGTTCCATTGTAATTTTCACTCAGAAAGTTTAAAGGACCTTTTACCAATGTTAGATCTGAAAAACTTCAGTTTCTTTTGCAATCTAAGCCCCAAGACATACGAGTTTGTGATTGTAGCCTGAAGCTAGGGGCTACAGCCACATGCCTGAACTAAATTCTGAATTCAGTTGTGAAGCAGCAAAACAACAGACGACAATGTTTTGGTATCAAAGGTATACACAACTGAAACTTTAAAAAGTGTTTTTTAAATATGTAGTATTTGATGTATCTCCTTTTCAGTGCTAGTCGGTGTTGTGTAATGGATTCTTACTCTGTTATTTAATTTTAAACTAACATGAACAACCTACACCTATTCCATCATTGTCTGAAAGGAGCAAAACCATTTCATGCTTCATTTGTGAACTGATAATCTGTGCGATCAAAATGGGAAAAGGTTATTCCTTAATGAAATAAATCAAATTTATTTTGGGCTTCTTCCATCTTATGAAAAATGTCACACAGCATAAAAGTGACCTGTTTTTATCTAATTTAGCTAGTTTATTAAACTTAACCTCCAAAGGTATGTCACAGTGGCTATTTTACTGATCAGCCAAGTCAAACTGCAATAAAACTGAGAGTCATTTATGCAGATCTACTGTTTTCACCCTGCAGTATGCAATGGTAGTAGATTAACAACCAAACCAGTGACTCACTTACTTCAGCTAATTTAGCAAGCAGAGCTGGTGGAAAGGATATTTCATACTGGTGATTTGTTTGTATTACCAAAAGGCAGCCATCAGCTGAAGGAAAGAAGGGAGGCATTTGAAAAGGGAAAACAAGATATATTCCAGCAAGTAACAGAGCCAATATGAGCATCTAAACAAAGCTGGGATTGTGACTCTCTCATGTGTGTTCCTTCTTTTTTTTTTTTCTTTTTTTTTTTCTTTTTTTTTCCTTTTTGTAGATCTCTGTAACTTTTATTGCTGAGGGAAACTTGTCAGCAAGAGGTTAATGTTGACTTTCTTCTGCTACTAAATGTATACCCCTCATCTAATGGTGGGAAATCTCCACACTATTGAGTGTGATGATCTCAAATTTTGACCTCTTAAACCTATATTCAGTATCTGTGAGAGTACATAACCAGCTTAGTACTCTGCTATTCACTCACACAAATTATTCCCTTCTTCATGCTTTAGCTGGAAACAGCAGCAACATTGACAGGTAGAGTTCCTAAGAAGATTGGAAAAAATACTTCTTACCTATTTATCTGCTAAAATAATTCCCAAAACTCTAGGACTGCTCTTCTGCTAACTACAACATTATTAGAAAGTGATGATGAATTTTGGGGGGCGAAATTGATAGCCCAGCTTAAGTACATCTACACCAATGCAAGCAGCATGAGCAACAAACAAGAGGAGCTTGGAAGCCATTGTGCAGCAGCATAGTTATGTCTTGGTCACCATCACAGAAACGTGGTGGGAAGATCCTCATGACTGGAGTGCTACAGTAGATGGCTATAAGCTCTTCAGAAGGGATAGGCAAGGAAGGAGAGGTGGTAGGATGGCTCTGTATGTTAGGGAGTGTTTTGATTACATATTGCTCAATGATTGCGATGATAAGGTTCAGTGCTTATCGGTAAGAATAGGGGGAAGGCTAACAAGGCAGATGTCCTGCTGGGAATCTGTTATAGACCACTCAATGAAGATGAAGAGGCAGATGAGGCATTTTACAAGCAGCTGGCAGAAGTCTCACAATCACTAGCCCTTGTTCTCTTGAGGAGTCGACTTCAACTTACTGGACATCTGCTGGAAATACAACGCAGCAGAGAGGAAACAGTCTAGGATGTTCCTGGAGTGTGTGGAAGATAAGATAACTTCCTGACAGAGCTGGTAAGTGAGCTCAGCAGGGGAAATGCCTCACTCGACCTGCTGTTTACCAACAGAGAAGGACTGGAGAGAGATGCGGTGGTTGGAGGCTGACTTGGGTTTAGCAATCATGAAATGATAGAATTCTCAGTCCTTGGTGAAGTAAGGAGGGCGATCAACAAAACCACTACCATGGGCTTCCAGAGGGGGGGACTGCCAAAAGGGACACCCATGGACTCCACACACGATTCAATGTGAATTCTACTGGAGACCTTTATTATTGGTTACATGATCACTTATATACTCTTCAGCTGCAAACACACACACACACACATAAATAACTTCATTGGCTATAAGCTACTGTTCACACGCCTGGTTACAATACTTGATTGGATAAATCCACCTGTTCATGAGGCATTCTTTTTACTTCTGACTAGTTACATAAGAAGTTTCTTATCTTGTTTTCTTGCATTCTTTCTCATGAATCTATTTTTTCACCCAAAGTTTGAACTTAATTGCTCAAGGCCGAAGCTGCTTGCAGCTTGCTTAAAGCGCCAACAGAGGACTTTGGCCTATTGAAGACAGTCATTGAGAGAATCCCTTGGGAGACAGCTCTGAAGGGCAAAGGAGTCCAGGAAGGCTGGACATTCTTCAAGAAAAAAGTCTTAAAAGTGCAGGAGCAGGCGTCTCAATGTGCTGTGAGACGAGCCACGGGTGAAGACGACTGGCCTGGCTGAACAGGGAGCTTTGGCTGCAACTCAGGGAAACAAGGAGAGTTTATGGCCTTTGGAAGAAGGGGCAGACCACACAGCATGACTACAAAGATGATGTGAGGCTTTGCAGGGAGAAAATTAGAAAGTCCAAAGCCCAGCTAGAAATTAATCTGGCTTCTGCTGTAAAAGGCAACAAGAAATCTTTCTATAAATACATTAGCAGCAAAAGAACAGCTGGTGAGAGCCTCCATCCTCTGTTAGATGCAGGAGTAAATGTGGTGACTGAGGAAGAGGCTGAGGTGCTTAATGCTGCCTTTGCCTTGGTCTTCAGTAATAGGATCAGTTGTATTCTGGTAATCCAGCCCCCTGAGCTAAAAGACCGAGACAGGGAGCAGAATGATCCCTCTGCATTCCAGGAAGAGATGGTCAGTGACCTGCTGCACCACACAGATGTGCACAAGTCTATGGGACCAGATGGAATCTGCTCAAGAGTTCTGAGAGAGCTGGCAGAGGTGCTGACCAAGCCATTTCCATCATGTTTCAGCAGTCCTGGCTGAGGTCCCAGCAGATTGGAAGTTAGCCAATGTGATGCACATCTACAAGAAGGGCTGGAAGGAGGATCCAGGAAACTACAGGCCTGTCATTTTGGCTTCGGTGCAGGGGAACATCTTGAGTGCCATCATGCGGTACATGCAGGACAACCAAATGATCAAGCCCAGTCAGCATGGGTTTATGAAAGGTAGGTCTTGCTTGACTAACCTGATCTTCTATAACATGGTCACCCACTTAGTGGATGAAGGAA
>NW_010288826.1:58446-128025 GCF_000700745.2 Antrostomus carolinensis | reverse complement strand
GTATGGAGAGGAGGGAATTCAGGGGAAAAGAAAAAAAAAAAGTATATAAACACTAGATTTCACATAAAGTACGGATGCGAAAGAATCCCTGGTCGCAAAGAGGAGGAGAGAGTTGGGATGCTGTGAGGCAGGAGTGGAGTTTTGTTTTGTTTTTGGATGGAGCGTGCTTGCTGGGCATTCCTCTGTCTGCTGGTGGATCTCGGGATGCCACAGCAGTCTGTGGCAAATGGACGGAGTTAAAGATGTCCAGGATTAACCGGAATGAATCTTCTACCCTGTCAGAGAAACTGACTTCTCAGCTGGTAAGACTGAAAGTCTAATGACCATCGTATGATGACACTACGCAGGGGCAGTGCCTGTGCTCTGGGCAGTAAGACAAATGCAAGTGTCGCCAATACAGCTGGACTTGTCCCTGGCAGAGCTTTTACCTCTGAGATAAGCTAAGGTGGTTACCTGAACACTTACTCAGGAAGCATGCAAAGCCACTGGTAAAGTAGGATTAACTTTTTTTTTTTTTTGGCCAGGGAGGGGAGTGTGGAACTGTTTTAAGGCAAACTCCCTTCATTAAGAGAGGATTAAAAGGCTACATATTTGTCTCAGTAGTCTCCTGTAACTTCCATAAATTTCCATTTTGGATGCCCAAAATGGACTAAATCTGAGAGCACGGAGGCTTAGATTTGTCTGTTGTATGCTAAGGAATGGGAACACCGGTGTAGATGGGCAAAATAGAGATGCAGATTCAATTAGAGTATTCTCTATTCTAGTTGGCTGTGAATACTTACCAGGTACTGATAAATTGAAAATACATACTTGTGTCTGATTGTGACCTGTTAGGCAGCTATAATTCTTGCAGGTCTTCAACTTCCATTAGGAAGGTGGGTGAGGCAGTAGGTGACTGATCAGAGAGGTGAGTTAGAATCCAAAGAAAGCCTGTTTAGTTGGGAAGGGGACTGTCTGAAGAAGTTACCCACCATGTCTGTTCAAAGAATCACTGCAGTTGCATCCAACACAATGGTTCTTGAGGCATAATAGGGTTTCCAAAATTCCTTGAATGGTCTGAGAACATGGTCAAGTCTAAACCAGAAATTTCTATTAGCAGTAACTCACTAGAGTTTGCATTTGGAGGAGGAGAACCAAGTGGTAGAAATGGTAAGGATGGTGTGAGTGCTAAATGAACATCAGGTGAACCATTGGAACAGAGGTGTAACAAGCAGATCTCTTGACTTGGAGTATAGGAAGGCTCAGGGTAAAATGGAGCGAATGGCAGGCGCTCTGAATTTTAAATTAAGAGATGGTTCTACTGAGGGACGTCTAACAGGGTCTTGTGTGCTTTCCACTGTAGGACACTAGGAGAATAACTAGGAGAAGAACTACTCTGATAGCTCTGTGACTTATGGTACTTCTCATCCCTTGTGCTCTTCAAACAAACCTATAGGCTGAGCACAAGAGGTTGTGCTCAGCACTATCAGTTGGAAGGATGGGCCAAATGCCAAAAATCTGGCATCAGTTTCCTTTTGTGAAGGTAGAGATGGTTATCCACTCTAATAGGTGCCTTCTGCTGTGCTTCTAAGTATCTCTATACATCTGCAGTACACAACCTATATTCTCATTGAGAAGAGAATTACTTGTCAAAAGTGCCAGCATTACCCTGTTATTGAACACTGCAGGCCAGCAGCTGCTATGGATATAATTCTTGCTTAAGACCTTGACTTCACAAGTCGATATGGAAAGCAACACTCTAAACAGGTGACTATAATATATGCAAAGGGTGGCAAAAAAAAGAGCTCTTAGATTTTTATCTTTGTGGAAAGGCAAACAAATAGTACTTAGTGTCAAGGAAGCAGGGGATCAAGGGCTAGTGTCTGCTCAGGATGTTTAAGATAAAAAACATAGCTTGAGGTATGAAGTAAATGAAAGAGCTTAATATGGTGTAGTCATTCAGTATTGTTGCCAAACCTATAGATCTGCCTTTCCTATTGAGGAGCTCTCCTCTCCTGATGACCTTTACATTGCTAGGCCATTTGTGTGACCTGCTGGGTTAACTCAGTTATTGGGAATGTCTGTGGACTTTTTTCAGCAAGGTTAGCAATATGTGAGCACTACAGAAGCATGAATTTGCTTGGACAGTGAAGTGATAAATTCTATATCTAGAGAAAGCCAGCTTGTTCTGGAAACAGTAATGATGGTGCAAATCCTGCTTACTGCCTAGATTCTGTCAAAAGAAATGATGAAGAGATAGCATGAAGGCAAATTGTAATCTGCAAGGATTTTGGAGAAAAACCTAGATCTTGCATGTAGACTAAGTGATTATTAGTAGAATCAAGATACTGCCTCCTAGAGAGGGCAGGAGCAATGCTAAGAGGTCTTAAGTTTCTGCTGTGAAACAGAACCAAGCACAAGCCACTACTCCTCTACTTCAGCATGGACTCCACAGAAATACAACTTGGGGTTGTGATAGAAGGTTCAGATAGAATAAGGTGTCTGAGTAGCATAACTGACAAAATCAAACTGACTTCAGAAACCTGATTTTTTTGAAGGCCGTATCTGTTACGGGTTCAAGGGTCTCGGGGTTATAAAGAAACTGGATGAAGCATAGTGGCAGTCATAGTCAATAAACAAGAGGTACCAGTTTCAACAGGATTAGCTTGTTTGTACAAGCTGGGCAGCTGTGTGCTGAACAAAGCATCTTCTCCATGTAGCTCTTGTCAGCCCTGGTTGATGAGGGCATAGACCATTTCAGTTTTCCCTCTTCTGAAAGGATGAGCCTTCCAAGTGCTATGGAGTGCTTGAGGATGAAGTGTCTCAGCTGAAGTGCCCTGCAGACCTTTACTCCCAACTATCTTTGGGATTTTTTATTTTTTTTTTTTAAAGCTTCTAATAAATCTTCATAGCTGGTGTATGTTGCCTTAAATCTCAAAGCTGAGACATTATGAGGCCAGTTAAGGACAGACTGTTGGCCTTGTAGCTGAATTTCTTGCTGTTCCATCAGTTTGTGTTGCATCCTTAAACAATAACGTGTGAGGTGAAACGGTTAATGAGGATTATTTCTTGAATAATTAGGTCTGAGAGACAGGATAATAGACCTTTACCTTGGCAGTCAAGAGGTGTCAGGGCAATGTCAACTAGGAACTAGCTCCTCCAGCAAAATGAACTCAACTCTAAATACTGATTTGTCACACAACAGCAACTCTTCTCCTCATATGAGGATATATGTGATAACTCTCATATACCTGTCCTGTGGCTAAAATGCCTGTGGATGAGGCTTTCTTCCTAGGAAGGAATAAGATGAGTTGGGAACACTAAGGTTATAGTATTAATATTGCAACCTGTGTTTCTACCTTACAGACATCTGTAACAGGGTTATTTGTGCTTTAAGGGAGAGCAGAAAGGTTACTGTAGGAGTAAGAACTAGTTTTCTAATAGCTTGAATAGCATATCTAGCTGCAAACAGCTACTTACCTGACTGATAGAACTTTAAAGCAGTATTGAAGGCTGCCACTTGTTTTTTGGGCATCTGATGGATGGGGACATACCCATAATATGGTATTAAGACCATCGAAGAGATAGAAAATTAGAGAGCCTGGTCGGGATTACTTTAGAGTCTGGATTTAGGAGCAATAATGTAAACTTTCTTTAATGTACATTGAACCCATCTAACTACAATTACCATTAGGAAAACTTAGAACAGAAAAGTAGTCTGTGAAACTTGACTAGCTGTTTATTAGGACAGCTACCGAAGGAACTGTAGTGGAGCTCTGAAAATCCTGGTTAATCCTTTTTTACCTCTGTTACTGATCTTCCTGTACTGCCTCATCAGATTGGTGTCTTGTTTAGTTATTCATTGCCTTTCTTGTTGCATGTACAAGGGACAGCTGGGGCCCTTGGTAATGGCTAATCTTGAAGGCAAGATTAACCCTTGTATTAAGCAGTATGCTTCATAACACCTTACTGAGGACTGAAAGTGTTGTAGAAGGGTCTGCCCTCATAAGGTGCAAACACAATTTTCGTCAGTCTTCTAATAACAATTTGTGAATATAACTTATCTCTGTTACCAGAAGCAGTAGAGAGTTACTCTTGTGGCAATGACTGCTACCACAATTTCTGTAATGAGAGGCACAGTAACTGGGGGCTAGGTGGAGGGTTCTTCAAATACTGCTGAAGTTAAGAACATGTTTTTGGCTGCTCATGGGATCATCAGGCTGAGTAAGCAAGCTGCAGTACTTGACACTGTGACCATGACTATATTGTTTTAGGTTGGGGTGAACTCAAGAATAATACAGCAAAATCCTGTTGCTCATACAGATGTATTTGTGAACAGGTAGAGAACAACTCCAGTTCAGCACAGGCTATGCAGAACATACGCAATCTCTCTCGGTACAGCTTGCACACACCCAAACTGTAGAGAGGGATAACTGTGCCAGCACTGGACAGTTAACAGCATGCAGCTGAAATAACCTATGATAACAGCTTCAATATGTGTCAAGTTCCTGCTCTGAGGAAGGGGGTGAAAAGCATGGTTATTGGCAAGAGTCCTTTGCTATACTAACTAGCAAGTAGATCAGAAACAGTCCTTCTAGGCAGGAGGGAGTTAAGAATACAGTTGGAAATTAAGTGTTTGAGCTGTTGTCTAGTTCAAACTAGTTTGCATTCGAGTAAATGTGAGCTGCCTCTATTAACAACTGCTTTGCTTCCAGGTTGTTTGGTATATCCAGTGAGTTTCAACAAGTGGTACTGACAGAAGATTGAGTGGTTTGCACTGCAGACCTATGGCCTGAGATTCCTCATCCTGTGAGTAGGCAAGTAATGCTTTCCTGAGCAATAGCTAGAACAGACAACTGAACTCTGGTTCAGGAGTCAGTGATTTACGAAGCTTCAGCACTGGAAACTGGAGAGAGTGGCATGGAGGAGTGGCCCCTTAGCATGCTGCAAAGCCTGCTGTCTTTCTGGAAGACTGATATGAAGAAACTTCTTGTGGATAATCTAAGTATATAACCTAATAGCAAGCCTGAGTTACAAACTGAATAGCTGTCTATCAAGAAAGAGTATACTAGGGTATCTGTCAATTTCTCTTTAAAAGAAGAATCTGGAATTCAGATGCTGGTATTGCTGGTACTAAGAGTGAAGGGTTTTCCTAATCTAAGAAATTAATGAATAAATTGGAATACTAAATACTGAACAGAGGTTAAAAGACATGTTGCAAGATGATGCATTGTTCCTGGAACAACTCATAATTTGAGATGGACTAGCTAGGTGACACTGACTTTCCTGGCTGAAGAATAACTTATCAAACAGACTATGACAGTACTAGTTCTTTTCAGCTTGAGATGAAGTCTTCAGGGAACCAGACAGCACTAGCTCATGAAAAGCATTTCACTTTCTTCCTTTGAGGTAAGCAGAGGGCAATACTTGCTAATTTATATCATTTGAAGTTGTTAGTCGGATACAGCTTTTTTAAACTGGTCATGACTTCTACAGAGACCTCCGTTCTAATATTCCTGCAACTGCTGTGTTTATTCCCATGCAAGAGGAAGAAGAATCCAAAACAGAGCTACTGTGGTAGCTGTGTTGAGAACTAACTAATTTCATCAGAAATTATGTGTTCAAAAGCAAAATACAGGAAAAAGTACCAGTTCAATTGCACCACTTGAACTGAGCAACCTGTTCAGTTCCAGCTACTAAGTTAGTGATGTTAGCTTGGCTGTGATTCCAGTGAGTCAAGTGTGCAGAAAACACTTCCAGGAACTTAGTTTGAATTTCTGTGTTCCTGCTAAAAACCAAGCAGCTCAGAGGAGACTGATGCACTGATATGATGAGAACAGACTGTTCATTTCAACTGATGAAACAGCAGTTGGCAAATGGACTAAAATGGTAAGATGTCTGAGTAGTTTCACAGGCACAATCCTGCAGCAGCAATGGTATGTGCCAACATCTGTAGATGACATGACTAATTAGAGTACTAAGATCTTTATCTGCTTTGCAGTTGGTACTGGGGAAAGGGAGTAACATGAAGGAAGTATTCCCTGATGTATCCATTACCACACTTCTATCCTACTAAGCAGATGGATATTGCCCTTCCCTGTTTCTCATTACTCCTTGTTTATGATGAAGACAGATGAACTATGTGCCATGTGCTGCAATATGTAAGTACAGTTGTAGCTTATTCCAAAAGGGTATTCCCGTTGGCAGAGGCAGAGGAAGCCCATGGCATAAGACTGCGTTAATACCTCAGCAAAGTATTGATCCATCTCTTAGGTAAGATGACAGAACATCAAGCAGGGTTTAAAGCAAGTTGCATGAAAGAAGTTCCCTAAAGTAAAATCCTGTGAATCTGGAAATATTCTGGCCAACAGTACCTAGATTAACTGAGGAAACATACCATGTTTCTAACTACCTATGGCCTAAACAGGACAACTAAACAGTCTTTTTGAACTTAGGCTGAAAACACTGGTCTTGGTTTCCCTGATATCCAAGAATCACAGGAGAAACTGAGTGGTGGGGCTATAGCTAAGCTAGACCTTACTGACTGAGGGAATGAAGGATAGCTTCACTTGTGAGACAAGGTAGGTCAATATCTTTTTCAGTTGTCTCTCTTACAAGACTAACCACAGGGGCTTGGGTTAGACTTATCAGTGTAAGAGTCTGTATTCAGTCATCTTCCTGGGAAGTGATGCTGCTTTGTGTTCCAGACATGGTATAAACTGGAGGGGAGTAGTTCTCAAGCTGTCTATGAACTCTTTTCCACCACTTTTCTTTAAGCAGGTACTTGTTATGTGTAAGTGTGAACAACACCTATCAGGCTAAACCTACCTGTTGTTAAGGCTAGTATCTTTCATGTATGTTAGTCACTGGCTATGCTAGTTCCTAACAGACTAATTGTTTTAATAGAGGAAACAGACTACTGATAGTCCTGATATCAGAACAAATAGACAGAGTTTTCCATCTAAATCTTGTGTCATATTACAGAAGGTTTATTCAACTTGAACTCTTGGACACTGTCAGATGCTAGAGCAATGCATGTTCTAGTAATGAAACAAAATACTTAGGATCATATGTTATTTGACTCCTCAGCATGAATGACCCTGTTTAAAAGGCAAAAGTCTGAACAGCACATTCATATTTCTAATTTATTAATGCATACTTAGTGCTTCTCAAGGCTACTTGGTGCACTAGCATTGCAGCAGGAACTAGGCAGAAGTAATAGTTATGCACACAGGGATTTGTTAGATGCAAATGTAAGTCAGTCATACAAGGGCTCAATACAAATGCAGTATTATATTTCTAATATGGGTAGAATGCTGCAAGTCAAGATAGTCCATTATTAGTAAAGGTACCTGGCTTTACTGACTGTTGCTAGTCATTGTATGTATTGCTGTTGGCCTTTACTGTATTTCCTCAGCCTGCAAAACTGAAGTCTTGAATTTACTCAAGTGGGTGGCTTGTTTACCAGCCTTCTGAAAACTGCTCTTCTGTCAAGAACTTGATGGCTAGAGATATTTCTAAGGATACATTTTGCAGGTCCTGATACAACCTTCTAACCAGAAGAACTTGACTAATTCTTCAAGGAGGCAGAGGTGAGGGAACAACCTGCCTTGAAAGCATGTTCAGCACTCGAACTATTACTGTGCTTCCAGTTACTTCTTCCTAATAGGCTATATTGCATTTGTCAATAAAAGCTTCTCTTGTCCTCTCCTGTCCTCTCAGTTTCTCGTTTGAGGTTAATATTTACATGCAATAACTCTTTAAGCTGAATCATGTACTTGCAGTATCAAGGGACAAAGAAGGAGCACAGGTTGTGAAAAGGACAAAGTATTGGTCTGCTGAGCAGATGTTTAGTTTATCTGCCTTGCCTCTAACCTCTTCTCAGACAAGTTTTCATCAAAATTGAGGCAGTTATCTTTGTCTGCTGAGGGGAAAAAGCCTGTCTCTTAGGTAAGGATTGTTGTCCAGCCTTTAGATCCCATGACAGACTATAGGTGCAATGAAGATTCTTGATCCCCTGTGCACAGAAGAAAAATATAATCAGTAAGAGTAGCTACCATGTTGCCACCTGTTGCTCAAATAATGGATAATTGTGAAAGCATCTCTTAAGGTAAACTGTATGTTGCTCAACAAAATTGTTTGGAATGTGCTTCAAGTCTTGCTAAGAAACAGGTATTTCAAGGGTGACCTGTCACCACGAACAGCTTCCCTTGTAAGGAGTTCAGAGAAGACACCAAGATCACCAGTATGCCTGAAGTCTTAAGACTGACTTTCCCAGTGCCAGTGGGATGTGTGGAAATTATTTACAATTCTTGAATGGTGAATTGCCTGACTTGAGACAGTAGGTAACAGCTCATACTTCAAGGTCAATGTGTTGATGGCCTGAAATGGCCTTCCATAAGGAGTGATCAGTACTTGCTCTTCATCAGATAGTCTCTAAAGGAAAGGAGGAAGATACTGTTAGTGGTCTCTTCGGAAGTCCTTTCTGGAGTAAATTGAAAAGAGGGTGAGGAAAATGTGGTGTGTATCTACTGATAGAGGCAAGAGATGGAAGCACTCCTCCCAGGGGAGCACATCCATAAATGTGCAGTCTGAGACTTCTGAAATAGCACTTTAAGCATAGTAGATAAAATGGGCCTTACAATTGCATAGTAATTAAGCTGTGGTGATAGCAATGGACCTGTCTACATGGAGAAGATTTGAAAGGTATCACTTAACAGTCTGCTGACATAGTTGCTGTGGGAATGATCTTGTTCTTCACTATGCGAGTACAATGGAAGGCATGACTGTTCTTGTATAGAAGCACATGCATCTCTAACCCTGCCATAATGTGGGCTGGCTATATCCAGATTAACTCAGAATTCAAGTGTAATGGAACAGTTCTAGTCTCTTGTTGCCTTACTCCTCCAGTCTGAGTAAGGAAATACTAAAGGACTGAGTACTGTGAAAGGAAGTCTCCAAGCAGAAGCAGGGACTACAAACAGAAGATTTTAAGACGTTTTAGTTACTTGCACATAGAGCACATTAGCACTTAAGATAAGCCAAACTGAAGCTGCGCAAGATCTGTCAACTTGGGTCTAAAGCATGGAATCCAAATTTAGTTGTGGCTGAGACTCTTGTACCCCAAGCAGGCTGGATTACTGCTAGCTCAAGCCACATAATGTTGCTCCCCACTCCAGTGAAATTTTAAGGTAAAGCCAGACAATTTTGTGCTAGTCTTGTGGCTTAACTAATATGTCAAGACGTAGTTATTTAAAATATGAATGTGTACTAAGGCAGCCTTTGTCTATCCTTGCATTTTTAGTTTTGCCAATTCTCTTGCTCCAGAGGTATGATTCTAAAAGATACTGAGTTCTCCAAAGGTATGATAAGTAGTTGTCATGTACTGTGAACTGTCACCAGGTGAGATGAGGTGTGCCAGATCTCATATAGGAGAGTATGTCCTGTAAACTGGCCAGAAAGCCATCGCTAACTTTCTCACATTGCATTGCTAAGACTGAGAATGAGCTTCTCCACAGTAAAACAGGAGGTATTTGGAAGGATCCAGCCAGACTGTGTGTATCACTGCCCATCATTCTCTGCCTTGGGGTTTTGTGCTGTCTGGCTTTATGCAAATAGTGGGCTAGCTTCCATAGGATGGAGACAGATGGCCATAATGGAGGGATGACTAGAGTTTAAAGATGGCAACTGCTTATCTCGATTTCTACCACTTTACAGTTGCCAAAGTGAGGTCTTGCTTGTGCATATTTGCTCCTTCCTAGGTTATTTGCTTGTTATTACCTCTTAACTTTACTTCAGAGTGAGATACTTAGTGTGGCTGTATAACACCAGAGCTGGATGTAGCTCTACCTATTAAATTGGGGAAGCAGGATCACTGACAGGGAGGACTCAGTGCTTCGAGGTTGCTATTTCTTCTTTCCAGCGTAGAGCTGGGCAGCATGTCCTGAAGCTATGACTCAGCTCCTAGAGAGCATGTCTTAGCTCTGTTCTTCTCCAGGCTGCTTCCTTCTGTTCTCTAAACAGTAAGTTTCCAGATGGGGGTGGGTGGTTAACTAATGATTCAACCTTAACTCTGTCTTTCCTTCCTCTCTGTTTCTGAAGGACCTGATAAATCCAGGGAGAGGCTCATTGGGCTGAAGACTATCTCCACCCAGAACTATACCATCAGGCAAGCTGGTCTAGTTTTAGAGTAGAATTCATTGGCTTAATTTTACCCGCTTAATGTGTGGTTTTCAATGGGTACGCTACTTTTTAGCACTGATGAACGTATTCTGTAAAATCCCTCTTGCCTGTGATAGTTTCCCCCTTACTCCTTTGTTAGAATGGGCACACGAGCCCATCTTCCAGTGGTAACATTTCCTAAATAAACATGGCTTGCTATATCAATTCTTCTTCTAACATCTTTTTCTACTCAGAACCACTTGAAACTTTCACAGCAACACCTTTGTTCCCTTGCATCAAATGTTGCCTAGCTGTGTCCAGATAAGTTGCTTACAGAGTAGAACAGGTATAGCTGCCAGAGATCTTTCCCATATGAGCACTTCTATCTCTGATTTACTTGTGCAATGCTAAATGAAATTCACAAACTGTCTGGTAAGCAGCTAGTTGGCTAAAGGCCTCTCTTCTTGCTGTATTGAAATGGAGGCCTTCAGGGTAAATTTCTCTCTTAAAGACCTAGGAGTTTTTGTTCTTCACAGGTTAGAATGAGTTAAGTATTGACCTCTGTTACTCTGTTAGTGACAAGCTGGATGAGTCAGTCTGTAGCTGTTGACTTAGTAATGAATTGAGGGAAGAGGGGAAGGCAGGAGTGAGAGCAAAACCTTGAAAGTAACATCCAAATCATGGATAAAGTATTAGCTGTAACTAAGGCAAATGAGGAATAGGTTGTTGAGAATTACAAGCTTCTAATGCTAGAAGATAGGCAATGCTTCAGCACTTGTATCTGGGTACATAGTATGTCTCAAATGGTGTGCTGAATAAAAGGGGTGGCTTGTTCTGTAGCTGCTTGCCTGGATATAGGGGAAATTACTAGTAGAGGGTAGCCCAGCTACTTAATTATCTAAACAATCTCTTGGCTTTATTTGTCACCCTAAAATTCAAGGGACCAACTGAAGGCGCTACAATACCCCAGACAGCAGATTCATAAAACAGTTTCTGTAGCAGATGTGAATGTCTTTTTTTCTTTTTTCTTTTTTTTTCTTTTTTTTTTCCCTGACTGGATATAGATCACAGAATTAGAGAATCATAGGGGTTGGAAGCGATCTCAGGAGATCTACTCCAACCCCCTGCCAAAGCAGGTTCCCTACAGCAGGTCGCACAGGAAAGCATCCAGGTGGGTTTTGAACATCTCCAGACATGGAGACTCCACACCCTCCCTGGGCAGCCTGTTCCAGTGCTCCAACACCCTCACAGTAAAGAAGTTTTTCCTTAAGTTTGTCTGGAGCTTTTCGTGTTGCAGTTTTTGCCATTGCCCCTTGTCCTGTCACTGGGTACTATTGAAGAAAGCCTGACCCCATCCATTTGGCCCCATCTTCAGAACTCAATAAAGACACTAAAAGTATCTCTTTGGTAAGTGTGAATCAATGCTTCAGCTGTGTAGTAACAAAACATGATGAGCGAAATGTTTTTTAATTTATCCTGTATCTCAGAGGCAAAAGGGTATCATGGCATAGAGTTAAGTAAAGCTAGTCCATAGTTTCTGTTAACCTTTGAAGAACCTAAGGTTACTTGATTACTATTAAGACAGGGATGTGGGGGTTTGGTTTTGTTGTGGGGGTTTTGTTTGTTTTTTCTGGAACGGTCTGTCTGCAGCTTAAGGAATTTCTTTGCTTTTACCTACTGGGTGGTATTACCTCAGACTTCAACAAGTTATAGAAACATTAATATTATCTAGTGGCTTTTGAGTGTTCTGGTGTCATCTTCATGGGTGTTTAGAACAGATCCTAGCAAACTTTTCTAGCATTCTCTCCTGTCCTACTCCAGAGATGCAGCTGGCAGTGCTGAAGGCAAATAGAGCAAAATCTCTGAGGTTCTATAAATAGCTTTAAAAGGTAAAAAGCTAAAGGCTGACAGATTAAAACAGGGTGATGCAAGTACAGCCTGTGGATGTAGGTCAGTGATCTACTGATTAGGTATTACTGAGGTGAGGGTTCATCACCTAGTGGCTGTAACTTCATGCTCTCTGTAGCCTGAAATGAATAATCAGACTTCCTATATGGTCACTACTAAAACTTTCAGGCATTAGTGGGCTTAAGTGTTCAGCAGGACAAAATTGGACTAACAGGTCTAATTTGAGTACTTCATCTTCAAGATAAAATATTATGTCTATCTACTCATTGTTATTTGAATTTTTTTAAATTACAGCAAGGATAGCTGACCACCATCTCATCATGTCTACTGAAGCTGAAACTACTACTATCAACAGCCAGCCTGAGCAACAGGCTCCACCAAAAGCACAACCTTTAAAGAAGGAAAAAAAGAAAGGTAAAAAATTCTTACCATTTGAACACTTCCTCTAGTCAGTGTCCTTAATCTTTTGCACTTGCCTAAATCTAAGATTGCTGTTACAGCATAGTTAAAATAATTTAGAGGTTTGAAGCTGGCTGGAAGAGTAAGTAAATACGTTAGTAAAATAAACCTAAATAGAATGTAGGCTTTTAACTTGAAAGGGGTTTTGTTTTTGGTGGTTTGTTTGGGGGGTTTTTTTTGTAGCTTTAAGTTCTAAAGCTCTCAGTTCCACTTGTTAAATTACTTGTTTGCTGAGCCTGACAAGTCACCAAAAGACTAGAGAAGTGAAATCATCCTGAGGAGGTGACCAGACCCAGGACAATCTAGGTAGCTGTTGGTCTGAACCTGGACTCACTTCTTCCCCTCACTCCAGAGTGGCTGTGGTGTGCTGGACACAGATAAAAATTCTAGTCCAGAGAAATGAAAAGACTCCTTTCATGAGAATTATAGTAGATCACATAATAGATTTTTTTGATAGATTAGGTCATGTAAATATAATTACTTCATGCAGAAATACATACCTAAATATACACTTGGAGTATGTTGAGCATGCAGAGGAGAAAAGCAAGGACTTCTGAGAAGTAGTGGGAAGAGCAGAAATAACAAATTAGCTAAAATACCAAGTGATTATAGGGATAGGGGTACCGAGATTTGCTGTAGAAATGATGGTGCTGGTATAAAGTTTTAGCACAGGAACTGGGAGATTCTTGCACACAAGAAATCTGACTGCACCAGGACTAGAAGCTAACATCTAAAAGGCTTGTTGAACAACCTGTATGGACATGGGAAGTATTTCTGCTTGGTGTTTTTGCTTAGCACTTACATCTACTTGACTGTTGCCTAGAAATATTTTGGCCTTTTATGTGGCAGAAGTCCCCAGTTATTAAGCACTGGGCTCCACAATTTGAACTGAGGCCAGATTCTGCAAGAGCACTGTGACCTTAAAGAAGTAACTATCTTGCAGTGCACACAGTATTGGAAGGGCTAAGGGTTGTTAGTCAGCTATAGTCAAGGAACAGTTTTAATATGTACTTATATGGTGTATTTCTTTAAAAGATCTCAAAGCCACAGCATAGACATTCCTCTCTTGAAGCAAACAAACAAAAAAACCCACACCCCAAAAAACTTTTTCTGTCTCCAGGGCCAGAAAAGACAGATGAATCTCTCTTGGCCAGATTCAAAGGTGATGGTGTAAGATACAAAGCTAAACTGATTGGCATTGATGATGTCCCAGAGCCAAGAGGAGACAAAATGAGTCAGGATTCAATGATGAAGCTAAAGGTAAGGGCTTGAGCTGGCATGTAAAGAACAAATTCTGGGTAGCCTTCATAAGCAGATCAAATGGTCACTTTGGCACACCTTCAAATGCAGCTTAATGGTAACATAATAACAGCACTATCCTAGATGGACGTTACATGTAAAGCTGTAACCCCTTGCTCAAAGGAGAATGTTTCCCTAATGGCTTGGGAATGCTCCTTTGGGTTTCTTATAGACATCTAGTATGGATGCTAGTAGTATGAACTTGATCACAAATAGTGAGCTTGGGTTTTGGATGGGAAGGGGGTAACTGTGAAGTTTAATGCTGACCTCAAAGCACAAGTTGGCATCCTGTGACAATAGTGACACCAACAGATACAAGTAAGCCAAAGAATAAATGAGACTCTGCAGCAAAAAAAAGATTATTACTTCTGGAGTACAGAATGCCTACATAGCTTCAATCAGCCCAGGAAAGCTGGTAAAGATGCTGCTACTGCAGCAGTTGTGTGAGCTAAAATAACAAGTTTCAAAGCTCCAAAACACTTGTAGAGAAAACACAGTCTAGTTCTGAGATATCACTTCAAACCTAGTGAGGCATATGTTGCAAGAGAAATACTGCTCTACTTGTACCATTGTATAGGAATAATTAGATTAGTACTAGTATAGTCACAGCCATGGGCTCATGGGGAATGTAAGGAAACAAGTTAAAGATTAGTCTAAGACTCACTGGTACTTTGATGCTCATATTCTTCAGGGAATGGCAGTGGCAGCTCGTTCTCAAGGTCAACACAAACAGAAGATCTGGGTGAACATCTCCCTCTCTGGTATCAAGATAATAGATGAGAAAACTGGGGTAAGCTATTACTTATTCTCTTAATGTGATTCTTACAGCAAGTGGCACTTGGAAGTTAGACCAGTCTGATTCTTTAATGGCATTGTGCTCCTCTTTCACATATAAAAACGGTCTTGTCAAATGGATTGTAATGCTGAAGCCTCCTGCTGGAAAGATAGCCACATCCTATTGTGGTTCATCAACAGCTGATAAATCTGAGTCTTGAAGTTTTCTAACAGTCTCAATCATTCTAACTACAGAGAAGAGCAGCTACTACATCTCCAGCAATTAAACCAATAGTTGTTTGGTTTTTTTTTCCCCCAATTCTAGGTCATAGAGCACGAGCATCCAGTAAACAAAATCTCCTTTATTGCTCGGGATGTAACAGACAATCGTGCTTTTGGCTATATATGTGGAGGAGAAGGCCAGCACCAATTTTTTGCCCTAAAAACAGCACAGCAGGTATGGATCAGACACCCTCTTCCACTTGCTATGAGTAATGCTATTGTGTAAACACTTAACATATGATAAGGGCCTAGTGTTTTGCTGGTAACTCTGTGAGGCATAGGTGAATAACAGCACATAAGAATAGACTCTTCTCCTAAAGGAGAGCAGTAGGAATTAACTGTATCACCAGTGGCTTTTATCTTCTTCAACTTCTATGTAGTCTAGAATAAAAACATTCCAGTAGCCTTGCTTACTATGGTTAACCTTGCTTAACATGTCCATGCACCATGGAAGTAATTTGTGAGATGAACAGAGCACATTATCACATGCTTTCCTGTACAGTGGCCTGTTACTCTCAGTGAAAATGCTAATTCTTGAATATTAATTCTCACTCAGAATTAATAGAAAGGATGTTAGAACTCTGCTACTCTGTTTCTCATGATGCTTTTACTTTTGTAGCAGTGAAAACAGACTTACTCAACTACAATAATGTTTCTGGGTTCAGAGAATGGCAGGTCTGGTCCTCCTAAAGCTACTTCTGGGAGGGATTCTGATCCTTCTGTGATAGGTTTCCCCCATGCAGAGATTCTGTATGCGAGGTTTGTGTCTCTGAAGAGAATCTGTACACAGGCAGTATTGGAAACAAGCGACTTGGAATTACTGCTGAGTATTATGCAACTTTGTAAATGACCTGAACTCAAGTTAGATATTTATAATTTATTAGTTTATCATTAATTTCTCTATAATAGTCACAATAGACAAGACTTCAAAACTAGTGATTTCTTCATGCACATCCCTGCCTGCCCTCCTGGAGAACCTGTTGGGCAGCTTCAGACCCACTACAGATGGGACTGAGAGGCTTCTTGTTGGAGCATGTTACTACTTTAGTAACAGCTGTAAGACCCTCTTCTAAGCCTGTCTATTAGTTTCAAGAGTCCTATGTTGTATTGGCTTCACTGGAATTGTAGATTAAGTATAAAATGACTTCAATGTGCACTCTGGAATGTAGTCTGTCTTGGAGTTTTTCACCATGGGGCACTGCTTGCCAGCCTATAAGCTTAGCCAAGCTGTAGACAGCTCTTGGCTTGCTGCTAGTTGTTTTAACCCAACATTGTCTAGCTGAGAAGGACTCATGCAGCTCAAGTCTGCTGCAGCTGTACTGTTTGTCAAAGTTGATAACTATAGAAATGGCTTTACCTGCAGTTGATTAGGAGAGGATGATAGTCAGAGGTAAACAGTGAGATCAGTTCAACAGATTCTTTGCTTCAGCCAAAGTTAGTAGTTGAACAAGGGGCCTTGTCCTGCTGTAGACACTGACACATCTGCTATATGACTTAAGCAAAAGTTCTAAATCAGTATAGCTGAACCTGCCACCATCTCAGCCACCACTCAGAACACTCTTGTTGATGAGTGTGCAAGTAATGCAGTGCCTTTCTTTAAAGCAGGTGTCTGCTCAGTATATTTAAGATGATAATTTTACGTTATGCTTGCCTTCCTGATTTACTATTTGCATCCTGTTTAAAATAAATGTAATATTAGCTATAGAAGCATTCTCCAGGTCCAGTGTTGGAAATGGTAGAAAACAGATGGATGCAAAATGTTTTTCCTCTCACAAGACTTAACAGAAAGCTTGGATAAACTTTGCACTTTTGAGGAAATATGATAAGGACTTGCCATGCACTTATGAAATCTTGCTCTACAACCTTTTCAGCAAAAATGTAGCAGGCTTAGCACAAATACAGCTACTTTCCCTGTAGAGTTAACAACAGTTCTAAGCTGTTTGTGCCCCATTATGCTTGGATTATACATAAGCTCTCTGGTGTAGAGACTGGACAGTCCTTTAAACTCTTGCTTTTCCTGTTATCTCAACCTTACTGTTGCACCATTTAGGAAAGCTTGGTTTGCTGGACAGCTTGCTTCAGTAGAAGTCCAGAGAGAAGTAGTACATGGCCTAAAATCTACCTTCTTTTTCAGGCTGAGCCTCTAGTTGTTGATCTTAAGGACCTCTTCCAACTAATATATAATATGAAGAAGAAGGAAGAAGAAGACAAGAAAAAGGTGAGTAAAATTATAGAAACTGCATTAGTCTGCATAGAAATAAATCTTGCTTCAGTTTTGGTGTGGCTTTTGGGCTCTTGTAAGACTTGACACTGAGGTCTGTCTAAATCCAGGATCACTTGAAGCTATTGGTTAGTAGTTGTACCAGCACCTTTGTTACCTTCTAGATCTGGTAAGCTCTCCAAAATTAGAGGCTCTGGATATTCTACATGATGTCTAGATACTAAAAGCTTTCTTTTCTTCTTTAGAGTGAAGAAGCAAGTAAGACCGAGGTAAGTCACTCCAACTCAGCTTCACTTAATTAGGTATGCTGCTGCAACTCAGCTAGTTAGATTTGACTTTCTTTGCACTGTCAGCATTATGAAGGCAATGCCAGATGCACAATTACACTGAAATGCAAGTCAAAGTGGCCTACAGAATTAATATTGAGTAGTGATCTCCCTCATACTTCCTCTTTCCATCACTTGCTCTTTGAAGCCTGCAAGTCCCTTGCTTAAGATTTGCTCTTCCAATTATTGCTGACACTGTTATCCATCTATTGCAGAATGGTAGCGAAGCACTACCTGCTGATCAAGGTGACAAAATGAAACTGGTAGGTTACTCTTTAGAACTCTATGCTGATGCCATTAAGGAGTTCATAACTGACTATCTGCATTGTGAGAGATATGCAGTATTTATATATGTGTTTACAGTAGATCTGCATAATGCTTGATTCTTGCAAGAACTCGTAACAGATACTAATTCTTTCAATATTTCTGGCTTCAAGGGGGTTGACCAGATGGACTTGTTTGGGGATATGTCAACACCTCCTGATATGAGCAGTCCCACAGTAAGTAGAATTAAACTTAGCTGTCTTGGTTTTTGCTTTGAGAGCAAACTTAGTCCTAGTAATAAGATCTGGTTTTACTTTGTTAGTCCTGATTTCTGGTTTCTGTCTAGCTATCAACAGTGTACTAGTGTCTTAGGGCTATTATCGTAGTATCTGATTACTAACCAGAGTAGCTAATGTCATTCTCATCCAGCAGAGTTCACTTGAGACTGTGAAAGAGATAATCCTGTATTGTTAGCCATAGAAAGAAATATAGAATGGGTTTGGGCTGGAAACCCAAAAGATCATCTAGTTCCAACCCCCCTGCCATGAGCAGGGACACCTTCCACTAGACCAGGTTGCTTAAAGCCCCATCCAGCCTGGTCTTGAACATTTCCAGGGAGGGGGCATCCACAACTTCTCTGGATAACCTGTTCCAGTGTCTCACCACCCTCATAGTAAAGAATTTTTTCCTAATATCTAATCTAAATCTACCCTCTTTCAGTTTAAAGACATTACCCATCATCCTATCACTGCACTCCCTGGTAAAGAGTTCCTCCTCATCTTTCCTGTAGGCCCCCTTTAAGTACTGGAAGACTGCTATAAGGTCTTCCTGGAGCCTTCTCTTACACTAAAGAACCCCAACTCTCTCAGTCTGTCATCATAGAGGAGGTGCTCCAGCCCTCTGATCATCATCATGGCCCTCTTGGACCCACTCAAGCAGGTCCATGCCTTTCTATGTTGGGGGCCCCAGAGCTGAACACAGTACTCCAGACAGGGTCTCACCAGAGTAGAGCAGAGGCTGAATCACCTCCCTCAACCTGCTGGCCATGCTTCTTTTTATGCAGCCCAGGATGCGATTGGCTTTTCTGGGCTATGAGTGCGTGTTGCTGGCTCATGTTCAGTATTCCATCCACAATACCCCAAATTGCTTATCCACAAAGTTGCACTCAGCTCGTTGCCTAGCCTGTATCCATGTTGGGAATTGCCCAAGGTGCAAGACCTTGCAATTGGCCTTGTTGAACTTTGAGGCTCGCGTGGGTCCATATCTCTCTTCAGATGTCTTAGAAATATGTACTAGCAGTACATGCTTCTGCTGCTACAACAGCTATTACAGAAACTCTGCTAAAGACCTTTAAATCTGAAGCTTAATATGGATAAGCAAATCCTTAAGTTCCTCAGAGTGGACTCCTGGCCATTCTAGATGAGTAGCCCTGACTGAAGATTTGGCCTAACTCCACAAAAATGTGCATAAATATTGTCATAGCTCCATATGACCCCAAAAATCCTACCATTTTATTCTGACAATGTAAGCTACCATCAGCCATGATACAGCTGGTCCTGTCAACCCAGCTAGTGACCAAGTCTTAACCTCCTACTGGCTGCTTGGTGAAGAAATGGAATGTTAACAACTTCTACTGGCAAACAGCTCAGCTCTCCAATCTTACTCTGAAGCTGAGACTGCAACTTGAAGTCACATTAAGGCAGTGTCATTTCACAACTTGTCAAAACAAAGGACTAGAACTCAAATGGGGGTTCGTGGCTTAAATAAAAGCCTAGGTGTAATCACTGCTTAATGACCCTGCAGTCTCTGGGCTGTAGAACAAGCATCTGATACTTAACTAAGCTCTTAAAACAGGTGCTTTTAACACTGAGTTTCTGAAACTATTATTTGACCACAGCCAGCAGAGCTTGCCTTAATTACTTATGAGATGAAGCTTTATTGCAATTTCACTGTGATATTGAATACTTATTAGTATAATGTATGAGATACTAGGATCTCTTGTTTTGCAGCTGTTTTCCATGAGCTTGTCCTGCATAAAACTAATTTTATTTTTCTTTCTGAACAAATAGGAAGCTAAAGAGATTCTGTTAGTGGATCTAAATTCTGAAATTGAGACCAAACAGGCTTTTACAAAAGAGGATCTCTTCTTGAATGGCATCACAACTTCTCTTCCACAACCAAAGCCACAGCCACCCTTCTTGCCTGAGAGTTCTTTCTCTACCAATCTCAGCTTCTTTCCCACACCTAATCCAGACCCTTTCAGTGATGATCCTTTCACACAGCCAGACCAATCTGCACCACCTTCATTTGATTCTCTGAAATCTGCTGATCAGAAGAAGGAAAGTCTGAGTACCTTGACAACAGTGGGTAATGGTGCTTCAAAGGGTGATACTGACTACTTTGGTAAACAGTTTGACCAGATTTCTAATAGAACTGGCAAACGAGAAGCATTAACAAGCCAGTGGCCACTTGAGAGTAAGTTGCCTGCAGCCAGAACTCCAAATGGGGTACCAGAGAGAGAACAGAATGGCTTTCTTAAAGCCCCATCAAACCTGTTTGTGGAAGGTCCTTCCAAAGGAGTATCGCTGCTGAATGGAGTAAAGCTGAATTCTGAAAGCAATGCCCAATTCATGTCACATGAGTCCATAACAATTAGCCCACCACCACAAAGTACCAAGCCAGGAAGAGGAAGGAGGTCTGTCAAGGTGAACAATATTCAAGTAATTAATGGTGATATGCATGCTCTTACTTGAGAGAAGCTGGGTGAAGGAAGCTTTTCTTTCTTCATGCTTTCTAACTGGCTAAATATCTTCACAACATACCTACTTCTCTTCTACCTGCCATGATTACTGTAACCTCTCTGCAGTCATGATATCTTCCAACATTCATGAATGCTTCATAGTAGCTATGATCACTAAACTATATACTCTCTTCCTTAATGCTGCCATACTTCTGTAAAGGTCTGGTAAGTATGCCGCTCTGTATATTGACACTTGACATAATGCCAAAACCTGTTTTGATAGCTGTATGCCCATCAGCCTATGCTTTCATAACAATGAGATGCTAGTACTAGCTTACAGAAACCTATGTAGTTTCTCAGTACCTGCCTACTGAGGGCAATATCAATGACTTGCCTGAATAGGCACAGGGTGGCTCTGTGTCAAGTATATTTGTCTTGCACTCAAATGATGCAAAACTCTGCTGCTGACCCTGCCACAACTGCAGGGGTCACTGCAGACTCAGCAGGATTGCGGGGGGCAGAGGGAAGCTCATCAGGATAGGAAATAATTCAGTCACTTTAAGTCCTTTTCTTCTGCTGTTGACTTGTGACTACTATATTTTATACCTACTTAATGCTATGCATCTCAGTAGTCATGCACAAAATAGTGCAGTTTGAAACTCTTATACTTGGTCTCTAAAGGATGCATCAAACCTCCCTGCTCTGTTCTAGCTGAAATAAAAGCTTGTAGCTCTGGACTAGGGAGTCTTGATCCTGCTAGCATGTGTTCTGCCATGCCATCTCACAGTTTTGTCTTTTTTTCTTTCTAGACCACATCGAATGACTTATTTAGCTCTGACTTCTTTGTGCCAACTACCGAGAGCCTTAGCTTGACCACAGCAGCACAAACAGGACCTGTGCAACCTAGTCCACTGGACCTCTTCAAAACAAGTCCCACCACAGCACCTCCATTGGCTGGTCTAGGTTAGTTCACAAAGTGAAGGTCTTTCCCCAGTCTAAGGTATCTGCTAACACCAAAACAGAGGTCCTGGTTTTCCTTTCATTCATGTGTATTGCCATGTCCTTTAATCCATGTGCTGTCTGCCCTAAACTATTAAGTTCTGTGAACAGAGGTCTAAACTCTGCATCTTTAACTGGACCAGGGGTTGGGTTTTTTGTTGTTTTTCTGGGTTTGTGGTTGGTTTTTTTGTTTGGGTTTTTTTTTTTGCTTAAACGTTGACAGCAGATCATTGCTTCAGGTATACAAGGTTCAAGTGAGCCAAGCACAACTTGGGAAGCTAGGGTAACACTGGTGCAGAGTCGTAATAATCATTTACACAGAAGTAACTATATGGCTAATGCATCTGTCACTTCTGTACTATGACCAAGTTTTTTTTCTTTTTCTGTTATACCAACCTCAATTCTGTTCTTTCAGGGCAGAAATGGAGCAAAGTAAAAAATATTAACCCCCTTCTCCCCTCCCTCCCAAATGACTTGATTTTTAAGTGTTAATCAACAGGTTTTTGCAAACAGTACATGAAAAATGTTTTGCTGGTACCCTCAGTGGAATTGATACACTCCTGCTTAAGGTCCTCAGATCACTGAAGTGCTATGTAACAGCAATCTCAATCTCCCCCCAGGTGGCTTGCCAGTAACTTCATCACCATGGAGTGCACAGACATCTGCCTTCACTCAGGCTGCATCAGTCTTTGCTGGGTCTATGGTGCCTGCTCAGCCTACAGGATTTACGCAACCACTTGCCTTTGGTACTCAAGCGGTGCCAAGCTGGAACCAGCCTGCATCTTTTGGTCCAGCAACCCCGCAGTCCTCCAGTCTCTGGCCACAGCCAGCACAAGTTCCATCTAGTTCATGGCCACAGCCATCCAGTGCTGTGAATCCCTTCCAGAGTAATGTGTTTCCATCTTCAACACTACCTGCTCAGACACCATCTGTACTGCCCTCTATGTCAACAACTAACCCACCTCAGCCACCACCTAGAACTACACCTCAGAAGGAGCTATCCAAGAAAGAGAATGATGCTTTTATTGCTCTGGATCCACTTGGGGATAAAGAGATGAAGGATATCAAGGAAATGTTCAAAGATTTCCAGCTGACAAAGCCACCTGCAGTACCAGCAAGGAGAGGAGAGCAGCAACAGCAAAGCTTTTCAAGTGCTTCTGGAGCTTTCAGCAACTATTTTAGTAGTAAAGTAGGCATTCCTCAAGATAGTACAGATCATGATAACATGGAAGCTGGCAAGCTGTCTGCCAAAATGTCTGGTAATTTTTTTTTATTTTTATTTTTTTTCCTTCTGCTTGGATAACTGCTCAGGGATTGGGATGGCTGATCACTAGTGTTTTCTGATAGAACTAAACATTTTATTTAATGGCTACTAAAACAGAGGGATGAAGGATTGTCTCCCCTAATAATGTTACAGAATTGGTCAATGTCAGTGGTTGAACACTGACACCTAGTGCCTATACTTCCCTAGAATAAGGTAAACTGGGTCTGTACAATGTTAGAAGTCCCATCTAGCTGAAGTGTAGTGAGGGACAAGCAGGAGATAAAACTGCGAGGTCACTAAAAGCAACTTCTGTGTGGGGTTTTTTTGTTTATCTAATTAGATGAGCTTTAGAGTTGCTATACAAACAGAGTACTTGTCAAAGAAGTTAAGTGATTATAGCAGTATGTCTCTTTTCCTTAGAACCACCAAAGTCTGTTCCCCGACAAAGTATGCTGCCAGCTGATGACCGATTTGAAAGTCAAGCTAAAACAGACCTTTTCAGTGCCTCATCTGTAAGTAGTACCAAAACCAACAAAAAAACCCCCAACGCACCAAACCTTTCTTTTTAACAACAGGGGTACCTGTGTTTGAGCACTGCCTTAGTTCTGGCTTTAGAGGCGATGGAACAGAACTTCTTGCGTGTCTGAGGCTAATATTTAATCTAATAGAGGGCATTTGTTGCAAGCAGGCTAACAAAGTATGGTTCCATTTGGCTTTCGTTCATAACCAGTTCCCCAGGCTGCAAGCCCTAGCGGGCAGTTCTTCAGTACTGGGATCTTCTTAAAAAAACTGTAAAATAATGTGGCTGCAGCAGTCTTCTACTACCTTTCTGTGGAGTAGACTGAGCAGTGTGGACTGTGCAGCTCTAGCTGAACAAATGAAAGGCTCCCATGTTTGATAGCTGCTGGGGGAGGAAGTGGCTTAACCACATCACACCATTTGGGACACATGAAGCACTTGAAGCCCTTGGTGGAAACTCTGGATCAATTCCAGAATGTTGACTTAATGTGTCTAGGATTTGGCTAAAACAGATCTTGCCATGACTATACCGGCTTACCTCCAAATGAGTGTTCAGTAAGCACGCATGGCTTTTCTGAAAGGTACCTGGCCTCAGGTTAGGATAACTTCTAACATGGCTTTAGAGCCCTTTTCTCCTATTAAAGCAATACAGTTAATGTGCATTTAGCAGGGGCTCTGCAGTATTCTTTCCAGAAGGTGTTTGGAACAGGAGCTAGCTGATACAGCCATGCAGAGTAAACCTGGAAATACACTAACAGCCTATGATCTTTCTTTCCTTAAAAGGAATCTCAGAAACCAACTTCTGGTCCTTTTTGTGATCCTTTTGGCAACCCATTTGCATAGATCAGGTGAGTCTTCCACTAATAAGACAACCTATACTTCATTCCCTGAAATTGATTCAGAAAACCTTTGGTAAAGAGCTGGCTAAAAAGTACACTAGCTTAAGTCTAATGTTCCTCTGAAGTATGACAAACAGTCTCTAGAAGAACACTTATCCTAGAGTATCACTGCTCAGGCTTCTACATAGCTGCATTCTGGCTAAGCCTAGCCAGTTTCACTTTCTCAGAAATAAAGATTTTATTCTTCCACAGTCTTAAGTCTCAAGGTCACAATATATCTAGATTTCCTTTCCTTAAGGAAAGTTAATTCATAAATATGTGCTGCAAAACTCAGAGGGCCTGACAAAATTCCTTCAGATATCTCTTTAGGAGAGTGTTAGCACACAGTGCCTCATACAGCTTTCTGAATTGTAATTGTCTAAATTGCAGGTTTGTGCTCTTGGTGAATGGGAATCAAAACAGAACAAAGGCTATTATGAGAGCTTTTGTTACTAGAAACTAGTGTAACTCAAACTTTCCTACCATTGACTAGAGAACACAAACTGTCAAACTGGCAAATCTATTCTTCTGCCACACCTCTAAGTCTTCCCCTGAAATACTGTCTAGTTTCTGACAGAAGACAGGTGTTGCTATTTACTGGTTTAGGTTTCATTCTCTTAGTGGCTCTAAGCTAGTTTAAGCAATAAAACTATACAGCCATCCTAACCCTAAGTCCTTTTCATCATACTAGGCATAACCAGAAAAGGATAAATGGAATAACTGGACCTCTTCTCAACATGATTTTTCTACATGTTTCACTTTGCTGTCTGCCACTCTCGCTGCTGTTCCATGATGTCTGTAACCTAAAACATGTCCAGGTGGATTGACACATGAACCCTCAAAGAACATGCTGTGAAGATGATAATTCAGGGCAAAGCAAATGGAGAGTCGGACTCAGTCTGGAGACCCAAATTCAAATTGGTGGATGTTAACTTTACTTTAGTTCTTTGCAATCTTCCATAGAAGACCTTAGCAAGACTAAGTTATGTGTCTTGTAAACATGGTCACCACAATTTCTCTTTCTGTAGCACTTACTGTCCTAAAATATAGGAACTGAATGTACCTGAGGAAGAAGTGTTGCCTTCACATAAGGGAATTGAATTTGTAGCTAAAACTCCACATCTTAAACAACTAGGTCAGTTGCCTGTTATCACGGCAGCAGCCAGTTGTAAAGTTAAGGGGATACTACTTGGTTCTAATTGGTGACTGGACATATGACTTGGTCTCTGAGCCACAAAGTTGTAAACAGTATGGTAGGGAGAAAAAAAAAAAAAAATCCAGTACTTGTCTATTTCACTAATGGTAAAAGTATAATTCTGTGTATATGTGTGTAATAAAGGGACAAACTGTGCAGTCTGTAACAACTGCTGGAGTCATGAGTACTAGAGGCCTACACTATAGGGTCACATAGGCTGAAACTTTTTGCAGAACGTTGAGGTAGTTGTGGATGCTAACTGTTGTGTTGGTGCTAATATGGCTTTTTGGGGGGAGAGAAATCTACTAGGATTACTTTTCTATTAAGGTGGCTTGACAGGCAAATGGAACAAGCAGATAGGCTTCTTGCGTATATCTCAGTGAATGTCCTGGATGTTGCTCAGTTTAAGTTGTCGTGTGGTATAGTGTGGCATGTTTCCAGTGTTAGAAAGCAAAAAGACAATCGTGGCCTCACTCAGTGCCTAGATTCCTTGTGAACAGACGCACCACCTCTGTGCCACTAATAAGAGGTAGTCTTCCATCTCTTGAAAACTAAGTCTTTTCTAAAGAGCCTCTTTACTAACAGATCTTTAAATCAGTTGGTTATAACTGACTTTAACAGCTACATTCGTGGCCAGTGGTGATGGCTGATGTGTCAGAGGTTAATACTAAGTGTAAACTTGAAATAGTATTGTTAAATCAAATGCCTAAGCAGTTGCTGATCTGAAGAGCTAAGAAAGTCAACTTGAATACAGCCTTAGTACCCAATTCAGCCAGTCATGCAATTAGTCCTGTATATAAACCTGTCTTGCACTTTCTGTAATGCAAAAAAACCCTATGAGTTTAAGTATTTGTCTCGAACTGGAAATGTAGAAACTTATGGATGTTACACTGTTATATAAAACTGTAGTATCTCAAGTGATGTTACCTAATGACATTAAACAGAAGCAACTCTTCATACCAAAAAAAATCAGTGTGGGTGTTGATTCTGTCCTCCATAACCCAATCTTGTGGTCTAGTTGACACTAGGAGTTCAGAGCCTGCTAAGAGTTGTTTCTCACAGTTTCTTACTATAGTTGTCTGATAGCAAGAGCTATAGTAAGCTTTCTGTGGCTTCTTGCATCATGCCTGTTCAACAGATACTGTCCCACAGTAAAAAATAAAATCCCCAGCTGACTTACTGTCACTAGAATCTTGTCCTACTAGCTGCTCAGGCTGAGTTTGCTGCTACTAAAGATGCTTTCTTATTTTGTTCTGCAGGACCACAGAACCTAGGTACTTAAATTACATTGCACTCAGAAGTTTCATTAATTCAACTTATCTATTCCAGCCTTGCAGGAGGTCTAAACTGATGCTAGGAGAACTAAATTGGAACATTTAGCTCAAGTTCAGAACAAACTTTACAACTCCTTTAACTCAGATGACTAAAAAGAATAAATCCATTAGAAAGCTACTATTTTGGGCTAGCCTCTGGTACTGGAGACCGGCCTGTAACTGTCAGCCTGATGTGTCATTGAGTAAATAGAATGGATGCCTGCTTGCTCACTTTTAATATTGTTTGATTTGCATAGTTAACGTATTGAAAATAACTAATTGAAAGGGAGTTGGTACCCATCTTGAAGTACAGGTCTCACAGTGCTTCACAGGGAATCACTGATTTTTATTTGTTTTTTTAAAAAGGCCAACAACTTTTGTCAGCTGCATGGCAACATGTAATTTAGTACTCCAAGATACCACTAGAACTAAAAACCAATTGACTGTCTTGGTGCTTGAGTGAAAGAATATGTTCACCAGCATTTGAGTTAAGCATCTAAATGACCATTTGCTGTTCAAGCTAAAATTAACAGTCCAACTATGCTGGAGTTCTTAAATATCTGTTAGGATGATCACTAAGAGCTGCTTAGCAGGACCTCTTAGAAGCTGGACAAAGATGTGTGCTGGTCTGCTAGCTTAGGTTGAACAGCTGTTTACTTTGATTTAGTCTCTGTCTTAAAGAGCCATGAACTGTGGTGGTGTATATAGCATCAATTGAAGCAGGTGTGATGGAGCAACACAATATTACAAGTGCCTGTATCTTGCATTCTTGCTTAACAAATGAGTTTAGTGCAACTGGACTCATTAAGATGGACTGAGACTGCATCAGATTTAAGTTCCTCTAAATGAAATTATCCCAAATTAAGGACTGAATAGAGAAAAATATTACCTGTGCTATTCCACACCCTCCCCTCTCCCTGCCACAAAAAGAAGGGGGAACAAAAAAAATTAGAAGTACCTTTTTTACTTAACCCATGGTAACTTGGAATATCCTTATACTAGATGATTATTTTAAGCTTGCATGCAGATACTTAATTCTTAACACTAAACAGAAGGTTATTTATGAGTTACTTATGTATTCTGGCTGTGTCCAATACATGATGCCTTAAATCTGGATTACAGCAAACTACTGAATGGGAATGCCTGTTTAAAAAGCTGGCTTGTGATTTGGGTTTTGGTGACAAAGGGAAAGCTAGAAGAGGTTTAGGCTCCTTCAAAACCACAAAAAATTGTGTGTTGTTCTTTTTATATTGGCTGAAGGAGAAAGGAAAAAAAAAAACAAAACAAATTTTAGTACTTTATTCCTCTAGTACTCCAAATGAGGATTCCAAAGATGTTAGATGCTGAACTTGCTCTTGTAAACAGCTCTGCTTTAGGAACTATTTGTTCCTTACATGAGTCACTGCTGTGACAGCTTTTTACTAGGCAGTTAACTGTTCTCTTAATTAAACAGAAAATGTCATTCCCATATTTAAAAGGTATTAATAAACAAAAATGGTTTGTTTTTAATCTTGAAAATACTTAACACTACTTCCCAGTCTCTACATAGGAAAAAGTGGAATCTTCTGAAAAGTGAACTTAAGAGCATTTACTGTAAGGCAGTTTTGGCCAGTAACTGGCCTTTTTCAGTAAGCACTGCTTTTTGTTTGTCCTCTTGGTAATAAATAACAAAAGGAGCAAATAAAGAAATTACAAATTCAGTTACGGCAATTCTTGTCTATTTGGCTACAAAATGAGAAGAAGTATGCATGTTATCCTACAGCTTATATCCATACTATGCAATTTAGAGGTGGCTGCCTCACTTTCAGGGGAAAGCAGAAGGTAAGTGCCCTTGGTCTTCTGCAGATGTCTGTACTGTTTTGTTTCTCCAATACTGAGCATAAACCTCCAATGCAGACATTTTTAATGGTAGCTTGCTCAGATGTCCAATGAAAAAGGAAACTACTTTAACTACTTCTTGCTGCCTTTCTAGAAGTCAAATAGAAATTGTTTATCCATTTATTTTGGACGTCTGTGGTGCAGTAAAGGTGACTGATAGCAGTTGAAGTCATGTTCTTGCAGGGAGGTAGAGCTCAGGCAACTGTTTTCTGTTGCATGCTGAGTGTGAAAATATAATCTAATCTCAATCCATTTGTTTATGAAGATGCACAATTTTATGCTGACAGTACTTCTGTTCCTATTAAAAGTCTCCTAGAGTGCCTATTTCTAATTCTTTGGAACTAGCCTTTGTTTTGTCACTGTAAGTATCACTAAAAAGAGAACTAAAGGCTTTGTTCTTACAAAAATATCATGTGAAAAGAACTCAAGAGTTCTTTTCTACACTTACACTAGCAGAAACCCCGCTGTCTAGTCTGTGTCTTATGAGAATGGTCAGTACTAAGTGGTGAAAGAATGTGAGTCTAATGATAGATATATGTATATTAAGAATAAATTGGGATCCATCTGCCTTAAGACTTAAATTGCAGTATGTGAAGCATTTTGTGATGACATGTGAATGCTCTTTGAACAATCAAGTATTGCCTCTTGCACATATGTCTAGGCCTGAGAGTCACTGCTGCTGTTACCACTTGAAATGCCTGAACAGACTTTGAAGAGCAGCCTTCAAAACTATAAAAACTGCTGCTGCCATCTCTCCTTCTGTTGTGATAGCTATTATTATTTTGACATTCAGATCCAATTAAAGCACAGGTTTGATATATTCAGTTAGAAACACTCCAGCCAGAAGATATTATTACAGAGATTCTGTACAAGGAATGTGGACCAGCAGCTTGATTTCACATCAGACCAAAGACTATGCAGCTTCATGATGGAATCACCAAAGCTATGTGGCCAAAGGCAGTACAGAGTGTATTGCGCAGTACAAGACAAGGTGCAAGCAATTTTGTGTACTGATTGTGAAATGGCTTTTCCTTTCCAAAGAGCACTCTTTTGTGTCTCAAACCTCCCCAGTAATGGATAGCAGAGAAGGTATTTAAATCCCTACACTTGTCTGAAGTTCTTGCTCCCACATGCCAACTTCAGTGACGTTCTTCAGTAGCTGAACTGCTTTTACCTCCTTTTATGTTGTGTGACTTACTATCTCCTGAAACCAGCATAGTTTTTCAGTAACCGTTTCTCCCTGGGTTTAATGTGGAGATGACAAGCTTGCCAGTTTTCCTAATTTCTATGTTTTTTTCTAAACAATTATGTTTAATAAAATGCTCTTTCCATTGTGTCCCTTTTGAATTTGCAGATCAACCTTGGTAATGGATGCATTGTTGGTATTTCAGATTTCATGAGTTATTTGTTTTTTCCCCTTTAACCTCAAGTAAATCCAAAACCCTAAAGCTACATTGGCAGCAAATCATGTGAACCTTGTACACTAACCTGGAGGACGCCTCAATGAATATTGCGGAAGTTGCTCAGTTGGGATTATGTGAAAACCTATTCCACCTGAAAGTCAGCTCAAAGACTGACATCAGTTCTGGTTTACGGACAGCTGATGGCAAGATTTCCATGTTTATTGAAAAGTTCAACTCAGCCTTTCTTGCCTGATATTTTTACTTTAGACTCAAACTAATGACTTACAGGAACTTTTGGGAGACTCTTCAGGATCTGTACTAGCTTGAATCTGGTCACTCCCTTAGGTCCTCCTCCTAGATGCTGTTCTTCACAGTTTGTTATTACTGCCTGCAAGGGATTTTGGCTGCTTTTTGAAGTTAATAATTTTAAAGTTACATATTTGAATACCTGATAATTGCTGGGAATAAGGTATCCATCTGCCTTTTAGAAATTCTATTAGGTCCCTCAATATATCTTTAAGGTCTAGTGTCTAAGGGTTCACGCTCTTACTGTCTTTAAGGACAACCTGTGCATCTTCAACCCAAGATGCCAAAATAGATGTTGTTACTCAGAGGTTTACAGTGCTACATCAGTAAGGAGATGGAAAGGTCATATATGCAGCTACCCTTGCAGATACAGGAACAAACTGATTCCCATCCATTTACCAGACCAGTAGATTTTCATTTCTTCCCCCTGTTGATGTTACTGCCATGCTGAATAATGGAAAAATATTTAATAGAATACTGCACAGCAACTTTTCAAAGCATTACCTGTTTATTATGAAGTTACAGTGAATTCTAGTATTGCTAAAGTATTTGTAAGAAAGCTGACCCTAAGTGGGCATAGGAAAGTAGAAGGAAAGGCTCAAATTTGAAGTACCATGATGAATCTAATAACAGTCTTTCTGGATCAGAGCATAGAGACAGCTGATCCATTACCCTATTCCTGACAGTGATCATTAGAGGATGCTTAAGGACAAGTGCAAGAACAAGGCAGGTATTCTATGCAATGCCATCTCCCAGGTTACCAGCGCTTTCAGCTGCCAGCCAGTGTGTAATTGATTTAAGTGCCAGAGAATTAGTGAAAGGGAATTCTATGTAAAATGGACTTTTCACTAGAGGAAAAGGAGGATCTATCTCCTCTATCAGGTAGCACAGTTCCTCGTGCCAGGCACACAGCAAAGCTTCACACTTCCTTACCAGTTAAGAGTTTGGGAGGTCCTTATTGTATGGAGAGAATTCTTAATTCTTCATCTCATTTCTGCTGTCCAGAGATATTGGACATATTTGTGCTTTTTGCTGTTTCCTTTTTTTCAGAATCCTTCCTGTTAAAAGGAATTACTCTCAGCCAAGGATCCACTTACTGCAGACCCTAGCTTGGGGTCAGGAGACTTCTGAGAAGGGAGTTGTTTATGAGCAGCAGGCAAGGCAATGGGAGTGTGTGGTACAGATGCTTCCAGCAGCACCTGTGTTGCATGTTTACTGCTAGTGTGTGTGACCGCAGAGTCTGAGGCTTCAGAGCCAGTCAAGGTCAACTGAATGTATAAAAGGTTACACAACAGCCCTGTGATCCCTGAGCTGTTTAGGATTCAATAGCTAGAAGGGAGTTATAGGTTGATTTATCATCTCAATAACAGCTTACTACATATGTATCCTGAACATAAAATAAATGGCACCAGAAATCTGAACCAACTCGTATATCTTCCTTGTCCAAACTGCAGATTTCTCAATCTTGTAGAATCAGGTTACATTTGTTTGGACTCCTGACATATTTGTATGAGGGAAAGAGGTCAAAGAGTGGAGGGCAAGGCCCTGCCTGCAATGAAAGCCTGTGCATAACACTGCAGGAGCTGCAGATCTGCCAACCAGCTGGGCACAGCGAAGCTGGTCCTGTTGTAGAGCAGAGGCAATAGCATTAACCTGGAGAGATGCAGAGACAGAATTGCTTTGTAGTGGATGAATATTTATCATGTGAGGCCAAATTGGAATAGATTGCAGGGAGCAAACCAGGCAAGTTAGACTTCAGTGCTCCTCTATTCTTATGCTTTCCATCATTGTTACCTGCAAAGGTAAGGTCCTCAGTCAACTATTTGCCTTGATTTTTAAAATTAACATGGAATAATGCAGTGCATCATTTTTAATGTTTAACTGTGGGTGCTTTGAAAAAACTCCATTTCTATAAAGTGATGGCCTTTCACTTACTGGGAGCCAGGAGTTTCATGGTATTTTGAACAGGGTACCAAAACAAAGTCACTCTAGAAAATATAGGCGTAACCGGCAAAGTATTCAACTTGGATAGCTAAACACTTGTATGTTTTTCCCAACTATAGAAGTTAGCCTATTAGCAAATAATACTTTCATTTATAAGTCTTCTTTCAACTCAGGAAAGCATTAAGGGCAATCGTGTTAAAGTTAATAAGCTAAAAAATCACAGACATGTATTGAAGTGCTACATCTATTTGAGATGTGCTGCTGTGCCTTTTCCTTCAGCTTTAAGTATGGGGAACAGAGCCACTGTCTCAATAGGGGAACTGCAGATGTTATCTGTGTATTATTGTTTCATTCTCTTCCATAACATGACCCACCAGAAAAGCATAAGTACACACAAAGATTGAAAAAAGGGAAAAAAGCTGACTTATTAAGTCTTCAAAGTTTTTTTAATGTAATTTTAAACCACCATAGAATTTAAGATTAGGCAGCTGTTTATACATCTAAGTACCAAGTACTGCTATGAAAGTGAAGCAGAAAATAGTTTGAAGGTACTTCCAAAATATTGGTCTGTGGTTTAAATACAAACACACATGTGATTTTAGTGTACTGCCCAGGACTGTACTGGAATGTTTTATTTGACAGCTCTTCAGAAAAAGCTTTCCACAGGGGAACAAGAGAACTGAATGCTCCATCCCCGATAGATTGTAAGCTGAGCAGCTGGAGCGCATGGGGGCCCTGCGACCCATGCACCTATCAAAGGGTAAGCTACAGTTGGAAGTCTTTCTTCCAAAGCCACAATCAAAGGGACATTATCTGTCTGCCTTTTGGTTAGGGGAAAGTATCAGATTGCAACTCTTAATATTGTATGTTCATGATTTGATGAAACCCATAATCATTTTAGATCTGAAGCCGTAAGAGTAAAAGAAGACTACATCCAGATGTACAAATCTGGTTAAGCATTATTCAAAATGTTTTGTTCATAGAAATTATCTAGTTTGGCCATGTGGATGTTTCTATTAAGAATATTACTTTTCAATACATTTTCCCTTTTTTTAAAATAAAAAGCAATTTTTTTTAAAAAAAAGCAGATTTTTATCTTATTAGGAGAGCTCTTATGAGACTTCAGAAAAAAATGAAAGACTTTAAAGCATTCAAAATAGAGATGATGCATTTCCTCCCTGAAATAATTGAAAATAATGAAAATAGTGACATAAACTAAATAGTGAAAAATAAGCACCTCTAAATACTTGCTAAGATGTTATTACAAATTCAGTGTTCCTGTACACTTTTTTTGCATCATGAGCTGTGCCTATGGATTTTCAACCCAAAATTTCACCGAAGATGCTTCATTTTGAAAAGTTTTAAGTTCAACTGTAAATCCTTCAGTTCTGATAGTTCTCTTTTCTCTCTAAGCAATGTTAAAAGTGTTATTTATCTTTCAAGTTTCGTTCTAGAAGTATTGAAAGATTTGGACAGTTTGGTGGAACACCATGCCTGGAGACCTTAGGAGATACACAAAGCTGTAAAACTAGCGAAGTCTGTCCTGAAGAACCAGAACCAGACTGTGGTACTGACTTTCAATGCAATTCTGGTAGGTTTTGTTTTCATGCCACAGAGAGCTACCCAATAACTCAGGAAAGCACATTTTACTTAGTTCTGTAAAGAAGTTAAATCGGTTTCCAAGACAAAATATGAAGAGATATGCTTCAGTGCTTTTCTAGTTGGGGATGATTTCCTGAAGGAGTGCATAATTGCTAGGTTTTAAAGTCAGTTCACAGTGTGTAGACAGGTGGGTTGCAAAGCCACAACACCAGAACTACAGCATGAACAGTGCTCGAGAAGACATACCTTTCTCTCACCTCCCATTATTATTTGTATCTAGTTTAAATTCTTCTCCTGTCATTTTTACCCCATGATTAAAAGCTGACCATACTATGAGTGTCCTTTCTTCTAGCATAACTGTTCCATCTGCTACAGATCACTATGTTTTTAAAATTATCCATAACAGAAGAAGAAAGATGGTAAGTTAATTTTGAGTCCCAAGCAATGGTCACTATTGTCTCTATCTCAAATACTGTGATGTGCAAGTAAAGAAAGAAAGATTAGGAAGTATGTGTTTAACTACTAGTTCACAGTCATTGTGTGGCACTTGCAGGTGAGGCAGTTGATATCAACAATTGTTGTCTTATTATGCTAGGGTTAATTTTTCCCCAAATCTTCAAATCCTTTAGAAAAATATCAGTCTTTGTAAAACCTGTGATATGCAACCAAAGGGGAAATACTACTTCATATTTGCTTTAGAACATAAATTACTGTAGTTTTGGACACTACAGTGTCCCTATTATTCAAATAATATAGTCCATTAGACAGTTTAGAAATAATTCTTTGTTAATATTGAATTAATATTTTCCAGTATTCTCTATACATTTTTTTTAAAAAAAACACACTAATAATCAAAAATTAATATATAAACAATCACAGGAAGCAATAACTTTCTGCAAATGACAGCAGTTCTCCTGTCACTTACTTTTCTTATCTATCCCAGTAAACTGATAAGTAAATACAGTAGTATGGGGTTTTTTCATTTGAAGGAGGCAGGGTGTAGGACTTGAATTCTTTATGACAATAGTAGAAATATACAAAGAGGAAGATTTCAATAAAGAGTAGATGGAGTTATCATTTAAAGTCCGTCTTTGAAAAAAAAAGCATTCATTCAATGCTTTATTCTTTGATTAGGTCGATGTATAAAGCAACGACTTGTGTGTAATGTAGATAATGACTGTGGAGACTTCTCTGATGAAGATAACTGTGAATCCAACCCACGATCACCATGCCGTAACTATGATATTGATGTGTCTGAAGTTGGCAGGACTGCAGGACAAGGGTATGTAATGATGGAAAAAAGTAGTACTGGGCCTTGTGAAGAGTCTGGGACTGTCTGCAAAGCCAGCTGAAAATGGTGCATACTGATGTTCCCAAAAGCAGAATCTGAATTATGTTTGCATTTGTATTCAGAAATGCTAGGTAGCTTTTGGAAGAACACCTAAATACTGTATTATTTTGTATACCTGGGGAGGACAAAATATTTATACAGATTGTGTAAGTCAATCTTTATATTAATACACATAATAATATATAGATGTTACATTAATATACTTCCAATATTACTTAGGTAAATGTAAAATTTACAGATATATAGATACATTTCAAGTGATATTTCAGTGAATCAGTCATTCCCTTTACTAACACGTATGTTTAAAAAGAAGAAAACATATCCTGGTTAACTTATACAGTGGGATGCCTTGCTGCAACAACACTCTACCCACAGCTTTTTTCCAGTATTGCATTCCCCACTTCCCATGTCTTCGTTATTTACAGGAGTTTTCATCATTAATCTAAGTCGAAAATTAATTTCTATTCTCAGACCCCGCTGGATTTCTTTCGTTTCAAACAAAAAGAAACTATGACATACTGTTTATCTACAAAGAGAGATAGAAGGCGGCTATCCAAACTGGAAGGTGAAAATAAAAGTATACTACAGCACCGCCTTGTGTTTAAGTGAAAAGGTTGCAGCCTTTTCATTTAATTTTTTTAATGGCATTACTTCACAAGAGCAAAAGGGCTGCCCTTGTAGCATGGAGAAGTAAGCCAGTTACTTAGGCATTTTTAGAAGTAGCTTCTTTATTATTTGAATTATAATCCGTTACTAAAATCTTCCATAAGCAAATGTTGTATGGATACGCAGTAGTGACACTGGCAACTTTGATGAATTGCTAACTGCTTTTTACACTCAGAAAGGTATAGGGACAAGTATCAGACATGATATTGGAAATACTGAAAAGACTCAAATCTATGAAACAGTCATAGAAAGTAAAAAAAAAAAAAAGTTATATAGCATCATCCAAGCATCAGTTATTTTTTGAAGTGTCTCTTGTACGTTGGTACATCAATGCATAGAGCTATACTGCTGATACGCCCTTTTCTCTGGATTTGTAACTGTTCAGAATTCCTCTCCTCTGCTCCAGGGAATGCTATTACTTCACCAGGTCACACCCTGTGAGCAGAGACAATGCTAGGATTAGCTGTATATTCCTTCTGCAGATTTGATGGATCTTGTACACACTTGATACTAAAGTTCCTACCAGCAAACAAACACAGGTTATGAAAAAAGCAAGTTAAAATTAGCTGTTGAGATGTCCCTTTTAAACACATAAGGAATGTTTCCTCACAAATACATTGGTCAAGAAGAAATGGTTTTACCTTCTTTTATTCCTAAGGTTCTCACTGTGTTTGATATTTAATATATATCTTTTATGCATTTAATTCTCCTACATGGCCCTTAAAGTGCTTTACAAAAGGTGTATCATTATCTCCATTACACAGATGAGAGGGCCACAAGAGATGAGGCAAGCTGCTGTGGATCAAGCAAGAATCAGTTCCACAGCCATAGTCTCTATCTCTTATAGAATCTGACTTTTCCAGTAATAATACCATTGTCTACAGGCTGTGGGTGCTGATACCTCCTTTTTTAAAGTGTAACCTCTACTATATCTCTCTCGTAGAATCAATGTTTTAGGGATGCAGCCAATGGCCAGCCCATTTGACAATGACTTCTTCAATGGTCTTTGTGAAAGGGTGCGTGATGGAAACACACGGATGTATTACCGCAAGCCATGGAACGTGGGTGTTCTCGCTTATGATGTAAGTCTAAGTCCTTCTGTGCAAACTAGGATGTGGTTAACTGGATGCTGAATCCTGACATCCTCTTGGAAGATTCAGCATATCTTTTGAGTCAGGCAGCAGCAGCTTTTTAGCATCAAGCTTTTGATAAAGTCCAGAGGGAAACAACTTATGTTATCATTTGCTTTAGCGGTTAAGCTCAGTTGTGCCAGATAAATTCCCACACGTTCATTACTGCATATGTGCCTAGTAAATTAAACTATCTCTCTGGAATGTTTACAATATGAGCGGATGAGATGAACAGGAGATGCACAGAAAGGAATATCATACCTAACTTTTACTGGGTAGAGCAGCAATCAATCTACTTTTTCAAGGTCACATAAAAAACAGTGATAAGAAGCGGGAATAATATTATGATACTCTGCTCCTGCTTGGTTTTTCTAATCAGTGATTACTTTCTCTGTCCCACTGAAGAAAAAAATCTAATCGGCTTTTGAGATTCAGACTATGACTTCCAGTGAGGTTTGAACATCAAAAATGTTGATGATCTTAGAAATATCAATGTCAGATTTCAAAAACCAAAGCATTTTTTTGTTTACCAAATGCTTTACCTATCACTGTAAGTAGGAACTTCATAGAATAATTACAATTTAAACCAGATCCTGCCCAAAATTAGTAAATCTGACCCAGAGATCATCGCTTATATTTTATTTTGTTGCATAACCATTTTCAGTTACTGAAACTCTGTGTTCTGCTAAAGTATACAAAATAACACAGAAATAGGTATTCTGAAATAGATATTTTCTGCTATAAGAAAATAAAGCAAAATCATAATTCTGATTCATTTCAGATGTCAGAACCTATTAGCAAATCTTGTCTGTGTTTCAGGAAGGAGCTAGAGACTACTTTTCCTTACATGTAAAGGAGTTGTTGACACACAGAAATTACTTTGACAGTGTTACACGCTGAGCTTTAATACTGAGTGAAATATTGTCACTGCAGTTTTCTATCCACTTTTGAACCACTGAGCTGATCCAGATGAGGTGGTTTGGGGAGAAAGTAGTTATTTCCATTTGTTTTCTTTTAAAAGAAAAAACAGCTGTAAGAAAATGTGTTGCTAAGCTATGTAAAACATACAACTTCAAAGTGCTATATAGATTTTTCTATTACTGCTTGTATTGTTTTCTTATACAACCTTTTCATTATCTTTTTTAAGACAAAAGCAGACAAAACCTTTACATCTGTGTTCTACCATGACCGTGTAAAAATGTTACGAGAGGTTTACATAGAAAAAAAAAAACACTTTAATGCTGACCTGTCTCTGAAATACACACCTACTGAAGGAAGTAATAAAAGTGCTTCAGAAGGAAATTTCAGATATCACTATAGCAAAAATTCAAGTCTAAGTTCTATCCTGAAAAGCTCTACAGAAAGGGTAAGTTTAAGCAAGCTAAACATTTTAATGTAACTGTTTTGCAAACAGTAAAATTTACACAGTGCTAGAATAATGCAAAATTAATCATTGTAAGTATTCTAGTTTCTAGCTATTTTTCTGTCATTAATTCAGAAAAATGAAATACTGGCAATACAAGGGTTAAGATTTCAGACGTGGCCAAGTGTAACGAAATGTCACTTCATTTTCCCACTGTTTAGGCACTGACTAGCAACCGCTCATCTTCAGCAGGGGCTTGGTGTTAGAAAAGGCCAAAGATCTCTGATTTCATCTTGATTCGGGATCAACTCTGAGGTAGTGCAGTGTGGACAAATCAGGTCAAGCTCTGGAATAACAAATTACCACTGAGCAAGCTTACACTAGGTAAACATAAAATTGACATGTAGAATAATATCTGAAAGGTCAAATCTCAGCCATTCAGATATGTCTGTACTAATAAACTAACCTGGGCTAGGAGGCATGAGTATTAGCATTGGCACATGATGATCTGTAGTTTTATTAGCACACTGCCATGATTTTGGTCTGAGCCAGCTCTCGTGCTCTCATAAGCAATGCCCATCCTGTGGTCCCCTGGAGCATGTTTGAAGATAATGTTCTTAGTAGGCAGTCTGGAGAAAGCAAGCCTGTCCTGGGGTTGCACACAAGCCATACCACTCTACCTGCCCTTTGAGACAGAGAAAAGGCCCTATCCTATTTTAATTACTTGTAAAGAAATAGCATTAGCAGCTATAAGGTCAAAGAGAGAGAGAGAGACCACAAAAAGTTATACTAGACATGCTTAGACACTATGGCGTAATCCAGCAGCTGGGTGCTAGTGGAATTAACCAACCAGGTCATATACCCTTTCCCATCATACACCAAAGTCTGTGATCACACCATTCCATCATGTACAAGATACATCAGCTCCATAGTGCTGAAATGCATCATGTGCAAGGAAGAACAGATCTGCCTCAACTAAATCAATCTTTCAAGTTTCTTGTCAGCCTTGTTGTCTAAGACCCATTTAGAGCTCTGGAGATCAAATGAATATAAGGGAAAACTGATAATTTTTATAACTCATTAATTAAAATAATGCTGAATAGAAAGGTCTGTACTGTAAAGATACGCTGCCATCCAAACTGACTTTGTATTGGTATTAGTTTGCTTGGGATGGAAATGAACCATTTAAATCTCAAGGCATTCATCTCTACAGGCACAAAAGATTAAGTTCTGTAGCTCAGGATATATTACAGGCTGCTCATAGTCTAGTGGCTTGTGATAGGAATTCTGGCCTCAGATTAGTTCAGAAAATGAGTCATGATCTGTTACTAGCAGAGGTCTATCACCATTGCTGCAGGTTAATAGAGTGGCAGTTCCTGGTCGAGAACCCTGCAGGGATCACCTGCAAGTTAAAGCCAGGAGCAGCTTGGGGACACCAGGAGAGTAAGGGATTTTATACATGCTGGATGGCAGGAATAGTTGCACCTACAAAAATTTCCTCACAGGGATTTTATGCCTGAAGATTTCTGCCAGTCCAAAGCAGCATCTGACTTGGCAGTTTAAGATCCTTTAAATGGTGCCAGCTACTGTGATGGTCAGTTACTAAACCCTCTTTACATACCCCCTATTAGGCACTATTATTAAGGGAGTCACATAAGTACTGCAGATAATAATTTGGTTTAGAAGGTATGTGTTTGCTCCGAGTCTTAAGTGCAACTATTTCACAAGATGTCATGTGTTACCAGAAGCAGCTATATCCTAGTTTAAATTATGATATAAAACCATCTGCAGTGTAATTTTTGAAAATATCAGTCACTAAACCTAGACTTAGAATGTATGTATGGGTCAAATGCCTCAAAGGGATTTTTCCTGATTAATTTTAATTTTATGATGTTATTTTGGGTTTTTTTTCTTTTTAACTGGAGCTGTGCCCTTCCTTCTGCCAGCCTGAGAATAACAGATAAGTGATCTAAAAAAAGAGAGAACTTAGTTCTGCTCTGACTATAAACAAACAAAGTTACAGTTTACCTCAGTGGGCAGCTTCTGTTACTTAGTGAGCCATATGGAATTACTTTTCAGTGTTATGAAAGTCAGAAAGGCACTTTCAGTAGATATTGTACCTAAAGAGAAGACCTTGTTGTCAAACTATGTGTGGAAATTAGTAAAGGGAGAGTTCTGTAAAACTGGAAGAACTGAAATGATTTTAAAATCTCTTGCTGCTTCATTGGTTTAAATTGGAGAACTTTTAATTTAAATTAAACAAGTTTGTCCCTGTTCCAAAATCCTAGATTGGATACCATGTTTAAAAGTGCTGCAGTTTCTTTAGAAGTAAAATAGAACAGATTTACCAGCTGTGCTGCATACCAGAATGGCACTCTCATCTGCTTTCTTCTCCCTACATTCAGAACCAAACCTTTCTGCATGTAAAAGGGAAGATTCAGCTGGGAAGATTCCAAATGCGGAGTCGTGAAGTTCGTCTCACAGATAGTTTCCTTGATGATTTAAACTTTCTGCCTGCTGAATATGATAAGGGGGAATATTTCAAATTCCTAGAAGATTACGGAACTCACTATGCGGTCTCTGGAACTGTAGGAGGAAAATATGAACTTGTGTATGTGCTGGATAATTATGCTATGTCTCGAATAGGTATGCATTCTGTTGGCCTTGCTATGGTATGCAGATTCTCACCAAGTCTCCAGTCATGCAAAGAGATGTAGGAGGATAGACTTGTGTATATGAAGCACTACTGAGAACAGCATAGTTCAGAGTGTGCTGCTTGTGGCACACCAGTGACATCACAGAATCACGAGTTCAATAGAGATGGCAGTCAGTCAATGTAACTTCCAGAATTATTCGAAGTCTGGATTTTAAGTCTCTGTAACTGAGAATAGAAAATCTTAAACAAACCTCTTCAAAATATTAGCAATACTAATTGGTGTGACATGATTCACATAAGATTCCCAATGCCTAGAAAATCTGCCTAAACCTTAAATCCAGTTTGCTAGTTGGTACCTCCTTATGGTACAATCCCTCTAAGAGTAGTGGCAAAAAATAAGGAAGAAGTTGAAGAACTTCCTAGAAATCACATGTTACACTGGAGTGTGTTGAAACTGTTTTTATAGACTTTAACAGTCACACTGGAATTTTCCTTTCCCTGGATAAGATATGAAAGTAGCAATTTAATCCTCCCTCATGTGCAGTTCAGATATATTTGGTTTTGTGATGGATTAAATTGATCACTCTGGAATAAAGTTAGAAAAGGCAATTCTCATACAGATTTTGGAGATCAGAAAATAAGTACCTGCTGCATGCAGCACCAACACTATCGCTATCAGGTGTTCAGACTATGCAAAGGGACATGGGTCAAAGATGTCACTTACGTATGCCACTATTACTCTGTTCAGCTTTTGGAGATTGTAGTGCTGGATTTTTCTTTTTCTTTTTTTTTTCAAGTATCAATCTTAAGCAAAATTCTTTCTGAACACAAAAGTGAAGTTCCAGATAGTATGTTTGAGTTTAATCAATAGAAGGGAGCTGTTGGAGGCAGTAGTGGATAGAGGAGAATTAGAATTTATGAGAATAGAGTACTTGTGAGACATTAGTGTCCTTAATTAACTTTATAGGGAAAAGGAGTGGAGAAACATGTTTGAGGTTGGGAGAGAGAGATGTTTTTTGGAGGGTTTTGGTATTTTCCTAATAAATGTAGATCTCACCTGCCTCTGTGCTGGCACTTCAGATACAATCATCCTTGAATTCATTTAATGGAAGAGGAAAAAGCAGAAGCCCTGAAATTTATTCTCCAAGAATAATGATATCACATTATTTATGGTCATTCAATCCCTCTAATCACCTAATTATTTCCACTTCCAGGTATCACTGTAGAAGATGTGAAAAGATGCCTTGGCTATCACTTAGATGCCAGTAGTGCATATGAAGACTTACGTGCCAATGTTAATATTGATAGTGGTAAATGTGAAAAGATTCTTGTGAAGGACAACTGTAAGTATATCCTTATTTTACATTATATGTACTGCTTAAGGAAAGATGATGCCAATTGCTTCCCCTTTTATAATCAGTATAGTAACTGCTGTTAAGGAAAGGACAAATCTAGTAGACCAGTAGAGGTAAGGCTGCTATAATTTCGTGCTCTCAGGTCAAGCCAGGCTGAGTGTGTGTTTCCTATAAAACAGATATATACATACACACATTGCTGGCCGCACAAATCAATATAGAGAAAAGCACAGCACTCAAAAGCAGGCATGAACAGCACCAATGGCTTCATCCCATTCTCCTCTCCATCTGATCAGGGTGAAAATCTGTTAGTGGGAAATATTACAGGATCACAGAATGGTTGAGGTTGAAAGGGTCCTCTGGAGACCATTTTGTCCAGTTCCCCTGCTCTAGCAGGGTCATCTAGAACAGATGTTCTCCCAGGCAGCACAACCCTCAGGTACTTCAGCCCCTCCTGAATATACAATAGCCAATACAGATCCCTCCAGCAGCTGATCTTCGACATTCAATTGAACCAGCAACTGAATCCTTAGTCTCCCTTGTTACTGGTACCCTGATATACAACATCTCAAGGGCCAGATCTCCACTTCCATTGCTGGTATAGACCACCTGGTGTGAACCAACACACACACTCTATGGATGCTTCCAGTAACAGTCCTTAGGTGCTCAGTCTACCCAGCAACTGGCCCTTGGATCCTCTAGTCTCCAGACACATGCTCACATGCAAACAGGTCTCAGTCAACACCAGGACCTTGAGGTCTCTCCAGTATTTAGCCTAGAACCCCTGGTCACTCCAGTAGCCAGCTCCCAGTTGTATTACTCTAGAGACATGTACATGTCTAGGCCAGACTAACAGGCACTTTGGTACTTGACTCCAGATTCATTTACCCTATTCACCTGCTAGTCTGTATTGATATTTGCTAGTGATCACACACTGACATATGTATCTTCAATTGCTTCACTTATTGGCACCACAAACACCAGGTCCCTATCAGCCATCGTCCACCTCTAGTTGCTGGCACACAGATCTCCATACACAGGTATGCATGCAGAATAGAGTCCCCCCACCCAGGAAAATAGTTAGATATGTGATTTAATGGTAAGCTAGGGCAGACTGCAAAGATCAAGTACAGTACATGGCAGACAAGCTCACTAATCAGCCACCTTTCTGTATTTTCCCATGCTTATTCCTCCCAATGCCACCTTGATCCCCCTTACCTCCTCAATGGCACTCCCCTAAATATATTCTAAGTATTTAAGTTTGTGCAATCCCAAAATGCCTGCCTTTGCATCCAGAGAGCCTTTCCATTGACTCGTCTTGCTGTTGACTTATCCTCAGCCCCATCCTGTGGGGCTAATGGCTCTGCTGGGACAGGCCTGGTAGAAGTCAAGGTAGGGGCTCCCTTTCTCCAGTGAGGCTACTTGTGTTCCTCTTCCTGCCATTGTTCCTCTCTGCTCCTTTGTGTGTCTGGAGATGAGTCTTTTATCACCTGACTTAAAAATTGCAAAAGCCAAGGAAATTTACTATTGAGCACAGAAGATGCAACTATTTTTAGTGCTCTGTTCTTGTGTTTTGGTTCTGAAGCAAAAGCTCCTAATATTCTGATTCCTGCCCTTTTCTGGTTCAGCTCACATGACACAGTAGCATTACCATATTATCCTTGGCTTGTTATCAAAAGGCTATGATCTCCACAATGTCTCTCATTTTGCCCTACCCCTTCTTTTCCTTTCAGACATAGGATTTTCTAATTTAATTGCAAAATAGCAAATTTCCTCCCACATAAGAGGTATAAGCAAAGAAAGATTGAATTCCACCACAACTAGTTATTGAATGGTTCTTCTCCCTACTGTCATTTTATAGAGATGGACCAGTTGCACTAAAAGGACAACTCTTCTTCAAGATGCATGGGCATTAATCTTCCTTCCTCATCTTCTATTCTTTCTGCAGCAGAATTTAAGGATGATGCTATCATTGATGATGTAATTTCCTTAGTTGACGGAGGGAAGATTGATTTTTCAGTCAAAATAAAAGAAATGTTACTGCGAGGATCCAGAATGGTTGATATAGAGGATTATATACAGTGGGCTAAGTCTTTGGTTGATGCTCCAGTAGTGATACAGCAACGGGTAAGTACAACTTCTTCAAAGCTCTGGCTGTTACAGTTTGAAAGCTTTTGTTCCAAGATGGAGGTGAGACTCCAAGTTTATCATAAACTCTCAAGTATTTTCTTCATCTCTTCAGATACTTACTCTAGTGATGGGTATATCAAAAAGATTCAGTACTTTTGAAAATTCTGTTATGCATGGGTTTTTTTCTTCTACAGCCTTCTCCAATACATACACTTGTTCCAGTTAAGATGAGAAATGCATATTTAAAGAAACAAAATTTGGAAAGAGCAATTGAAGACTACATTACCGAATACAGTGTGTGCAAATGTGAACCCTGCAAAAATGGAGGTACCCTTGTGCTCGTCGATGGAGCCTGTACGTGCATGTGCTCAAGCTACTTTAAGGGAATTGCTTGTCAGATTCCCAAATCTACATTAATTAAAGGTCAGTAAATACTCCAGAAAGACTAAAATGAGCATATTTGTTATTATGAACAATATTCTTATAGAATGAGCCTTCATAAGGACAGAAGGATGTCATAGTACTCCCTTATACCTACTGCTGTCAAATCTCATGGGTATATGATGTGGAAGTCAGTGTAAGTTACTGGGTTCTTTCCATAAAGAGGTCACTCTAATTTAGAGTTCATTGTCAGACATAAATTGTTCTGTCTTGAAATGATACCCCATGTAAGTAAACAGGAACATTATTGAAGCATGGTGCAGTAATGGTAAACTGATTTCAGGCAAAAGGAATCTCACCACATCATAAGCTATTTTGTCTTCAGTTTCCCACAAAAGCACCGTGTTTGCTAACACATTATCATGTTTCATAATTACTGTGCTAGTAAGATTAGATTGGTCCAAGGGAAGAGGGAGGTTAATGCAGTTCCACAACTGACAATGTAGAACATCTATTGTGCAGTAAACTCACCCTCTGTGGACAAGTTTTTAAAGCACAGGTGCCCAAAATGGGCCTTTGAACTTGATATTCAGGCATCTCCCTAGGGTAACAAAAATGTTGAAATTTCTGGGCTTTTAAGCAGTGCCACTGACAAGGGCATTTGCAAAAGCCAGATCTGTGTCATGGGTTGTATGCTGGAGGCTGCAATGATCTACAGAGTCACCATAACTGAAAACATAAGAACTGAATCATGGTCTACCTTGTCCACTCTCAAAAGTGACAAATAAAAAGCTCTAATTAATCTGTGACTGCACAGAAGACAGAAAGATATTGGACTAATCCTAGTATGGTGTCTTAATACCAGTTGTCACTAACGGAGGCTGGAGCTGTTGGAGTGCCTGGTCCACCTGCATCAATGGAGAAAGCACTCGAACTCGACAGTGTAATAATCCTGCACCAGAACCTGATGGTAGACCATGTCAGGGAGAAAGCATTGAAAAACGGCCCTGTGGAGAAGTAAAATAGTTATGCTGCTCAAAAACAGGTAAGCAGCCTCTCTAAGTACTAATGTGTTATTGCTGTTTAGAATAAATGGTCAGCCAATATTTGGGGCATTTCAGTGACATAGTTGAAGAAGTGATGGGTAAGTCCACTTACCTGTTCATCTAAATCTATGACTTGATACAGTTTTTAAAAACACCCATCTTGTAGCTCGAATTTGTAAACAGTTGGATTTGTATTTGAATGTCTTGACAAGAAATGTTATATCACAGAACTCAAAAGTAAAATGGAATTCTAGCTAAGAATAGACTAAAAATCCAGCTCTTAAATGCAGATTTCATCTCCAGCCATACTCTCCATCAAAAAACGTATGTCTTAGGAGAGGGAAGAGACATATTTTCCAGAAACAAAATATAAAGACAGTTTGGGAGTCTGAACTCCCTTCACAGAATCACAGAATCAAAGGGGTTTGAAGGGACCTCAGGGACCACCCTGTCATGGAAGGTTCCCTACAACAGGTTGCACAGGAAAGCGTCCAGGCAAGTTTTGAACATCTCCAGACTCTCTTGACAGCCTGTCCCAGGGCTCCATCACCCTCACAGTAAAGAAATTTTTCCTTAAGTTTGTCTGGAACTTCTGGTGTTGCAGTTTTTGCCCATTGCCCCTTGTCCTCTCACTGGGTACCACTGAAAAGAGTCCGGCCCCATCCATTTGGCCCCTGCACTTCAGATATTTACAGACATTTATCAGATCCCCTCTCAGTCTTCTCTTCTCCAGGCTGAAGAGTCCCAGCTCTCTCAGCCTCTCCTCATATGGGAGATGCTCCAGGCCCCTCATCATCTTTGTTGTCTCCGCTGGACTCTCTCCAGAAGATCCCTGTCCCTCTTGAACTGGGGAGCCCAGAACTGGATGCAGTGCTCCAGATGTGGCCTCACCAGGGCAGAGGAGAGGGGAAGGAGAACCTCCCTCAACCTGCTGGCCACGCTCTTTTTAATGCACCCCAGGATACTGTTGGCCTTCTTGGCCACAAGGGCACACTGCTGGCTCATGGGCAGCCTTCTGTCCCTTACTTGGTAAATAGAAAGCTTAAATCCAACAAAGCTACTGTTACAGCAGTTTTGAAACTTTGAGCTTGAAAAATAATAGTTTAAGAAAATGTCTAGCTACATGGTTTTGTCAGGTTTGTTTTATCTTTAATATAATACTGCAAAGCAAAACAAACAAAAAAAAAAAAAAAAAGGATTTTGAGGATGGATGCTCTGGTCCATAAAATGGCAAGGTGGTCACAACTTTCTTCACATGCTGAGAACAAGAAGCTTGTGTGCCACTTAGATGTGACAGTAAGAGTTTTTAGGCCCAGGAAGAAGTTTTTGGTTTTTATGCTTAACACATTACCCTAAGTTCCTTCTCTTCTGGAAGGCCAAAAGAAGAAAAGAGGTGGCAGGATAAGGAAAAGTTTTTGAATGTTTCCCTGCTGAAACACCATAATATTGTCCATAAGTCTTGCAACATGACCTCTACCTGCACCACAAATATTTGTCAGATTTCTTCTATGCCTGCCCTCTCTTAGCTTCAGTAGAGTCCAGCTACATCTAATACTCTACTTGTGAAGCAACCTGAAGAAAGCATGGCCGGCAAGATGTAACAGCACTCATGGGCCATCTAGCCCTACATTAAGGAATTACAAACTGCTTCCTACAGCACCGTATCTCCAGGCTATCAAAGCTACTTACTCCATAAGTTATTCCACAGGTGGAAGAGAGAAAATTGAGAGAATATGAAACAGAGCTGGCGAATCAAGAGTAATATGAGAAAGACAAGTATAAGAAGTAGGGGAAATTAAATGAAGCTAGCAAGTGGCAGATTCAAAACAGGTGGAAGACTGGTCTTTCACATGATGAGCATACAAAAAGTAAATATTCATTTTAAACACCTCAACACAAACTAATGGAAGGTTCTCAAACATGTAGGTAATAATGCTTTCTCAGGAAGTCTCTGAACCATCAGTTTTTGCAGGATGGGAAAGTATTCTGGGGAAAAATTTCTATGTGTTTCTTTACTTCTGGAGATTCCCTAGGTCAGGTGCTATTGCCCTTTTGTTAAAAAGAGGGTATCAAGTTAGCCTTTGCTTGATCCAGTGAAGTTGGTTTTATTTAAAAAAAAATCTCATAAGCAGCTTGGTCTTATTCCTGCACTGTATCATTAACATGTTTCCATTCAGCCATGATAGCAAATACCATGATGATTATTCATCAAACATACATATTTAAATATGTTTCCTCTGGTATGGCATCGTAAAAGTTCTTTTTAAAAAATTAACCTAACTTTGGCTGCTGACATATCATACATGTTGAGTACTCACTTTCAGCAGAAGTTAGATACTTAAGTCTTATGAAAATCACAGTATGTGTTTTGATTCATTCTTCATTTGAGTTATTTTACATTACAGACATATTTGAGGCATGTTAAATCATGAGATCAGTTAAATCATGTTCTTAGTTAGCCATTTCTGAGTAATATATCACTTAAATTTTTACCTATATATATGTCATAGTTACTATCTTCTATCACTCCTTTACTATTTTTTCTCCTTTTTTAGAAGACAATAATGGACTCCAAAGCAATTCTACAAATTATAGTTTATGATGGCCAGCTAGCTACCCAAGAGCAATGGAATGCCATGATTTAAAAGCACTTGCAACTTAAATGATAACTAATATTTTTTTTTTAAAGTAATACATCAATAAACTTCTTAAAAGAGATGAGCAGGTGCAGTGGATGTGGTCCATCTTTTATGTGTTTGTGGCTGTCATTAGAGTGTGAATTGTCTGATTTTGTTAATCACTGGCATAATGGTGTCCCCTTGTCAATGTCTTTTTTTTTCATAATTCTTTGTGGTATGTTTTCAAACTGATTTTCAAGAATTCAAAGTAACAGAACAATGTATTTAACATCAGCTGATTGATGCTATATAATTAGTAAAGAACCTGGAAGAGTCATTATCTCCAGCAAAATGCACTTCTGGATTTATTTCCAACCACACATCTTACATCTAATTCATGCACTGAATCACCAGTATGTTTATGAAGACATGCAGCTTTACTAGAGTTATTACTCTTGCTCCTCCCAACATTCACTGAATAGCTTGACATTGTACCTTCCCTATGTCAATGTGTTAAAGATTTTATATCAAGTCAGAAGCACATTACAAAGGGATAGAAGAGTTGTCATACGACCATCCATATTTCTAGCAAAACTTCCAAAGAAAATAAGGCTGAGGCAATTGTACTGTCATTGCACCCACCTGTCAGTCTTCCTCAGTCTGTTTTGAACCTAGCAGTCAATTACTGGAAAATTTGTCTGGGGCAGGGAGGAAGGATAGTTCTCAAAGAAGTTTCATGAAAAAAGGCAGGTAAAGTGAGAGAACAAAAAAAAAATAGTGTCCCTGTTGAGCAAAAGGTATTAATGTTAACTTAGCTATTATACTAGACAACAGAAGATCTACATGGAAGCAGGATACAAGAAAACAGATTTATTTTAAAAAGTTAAGAACAAAGGCATGTGAGGGCTGAGTGGTTTGGAAACACAGGAATGGTATAAGCCACCACATCAATGGTATCAGTCCCTTGCCCACCTGCAGCCCAGGTCTGGAAGAGTCCCCTGGAACCTTGTTTGCTTTTCTCCTGCCCACCACAAGTGACCCTGAAGACTCTGAGTATCAAAGACCAAATATCACTAAAGAAAGCAGGAGAGGGAACTGTTTCCCAGGTCCCTAAGGCAGTAGAGCATTCAAAAAGTAAGAGTGTACTGATAACCGAAGAAAGTGAATCACACTCTGTACTACAAATGGAGATGAAAAAAGGTCTTTCACTGGTTCCTGCCATAATGAACAGTTCCCTTCACACCACAAAAGTGGAAATAGACTTCCACTAATTAATAGGCTCCCATTAACTAAAGTTCCCAAGTGAGAAAAGCAGGATTTTCTCAACAGACAGAGCATACATGCACCTAGCATGCCTGCAGTCTTCCTGGGACATTTCAGAAAGCCTCAAACCTAACACTTACGTACTTTGTTGCACTGTGCACCTGGAAAAAAGCTGCACCTGGTGGAAGATCTGATGTTACTGCCTCACTGTGGGAACAGCAGAATTCTTCATCAAAAGCAGATCTGTCAGATATCAGGAAATCCCTACCAGACAGGGCAACTCCTCAAGGGCTGCACATACAAACACTCCTGGTTAAACTAAATAAAAAGAGGATAGGCCTAGGGAAACCTACCATAGTCTGAGATTTGACTCTCAGTGTGACCAGACGTGCTGACCAAACATCTTTCCAGTACAGTTAGTATTCTCATCTGACAAACATATTTTTTTCCTGATAAAAAAAGAAACCCACTGTGTGGGGTTCATATCTTAGTTACAAGAAAGAGAAGAGAGAGAGTTATGAGAAGGAAAAGAGGAGAAGAGAAAGAGAGAGAGGTTTCACCACCCCTGGGTCCAGCATTGATCCTGCCAACAGGAGTGTATGGTGCCTCCCCACACAACCACTACCCCACTTTGTAGTTTTTTATAGTCAACTAGTCTCCTCCCCTTGGCCGAATTTCTCACTTCTCATGCTAATTAGATGTCCTCATGCCAATTAAATGACATGGCCAGGTCTCATCTTAGAGTGTTCTGGAAAAGAGTTGGTGGGCTAGTAGAGTCTTCAGGTAGTCTCCCTCCACCAGGAATACTGCTGTTTGACACCTCTTGGACACAGGCATGGTTTGGAGACAAGTCCCTTTTCCCTGACCCATGCCCACTGGGTCAGGTTACAAGATAGGGGAGTTGGTTCAAAAAAGTTCTGTGCTGCCTCCGCAAGGCCCCCTTATCTGACCACAAGACCCCCTTATCAGACCACATCTTGTTTGACTTCCTCATCAGACAAATGTTTGAGACATTTAACCAAGGCTTGAGACCTGTAACCCCGTATTGTCCAGACCCTTACAATCTCCTAAAAATCATTTGCCTACTGTGCACTCTAATCACATGTCCTTTTCACATGTGCTTGCCTTGTTAGTGACCCATACATACTGTCTCCCTGGCTCAAAGCAAAAACTATTGTTTTTAGACCTAAGTATATGACTTTATTATTAAACTTTGACTTCTATCACTTCAATACACACAGCCTTCCCATTTTTCCTGTGCAATGACCTGATTCTCCCTAGTATTAGTGGAACCATTCAGTTTAGACATCATATTAAATACTATGCTTAAATCTATATAGATCAAGTTAATTGTATTACCTTTACATAAAATGCTGGTTTAACTTTGTACAACAGATATTAAGTTATTCAAATGTAATCCAGCTTTAATGAAACCTATCTTACATGTAGCTGCATATACCTAACATTTTCTGTTTCAAATTGTTTCTTCAAGTCTCTTTTTAGAGTTGCATAATGTTGTGCTAAGCAAATAAGCCTGTAGCTGCCCTAGTAGTTTCCTGATTTGTATAAAATAGGTAACATGTTTGCTAATTACCCCATAGGTACCTGTAGTACTATTTGCTATTATCTATATAATAGTTAATATTGGTATATTGCATTGAAATTTTAATTTAAAACTAGTGGTCTGGGACTTGCAGCAATGCAGCAATCCTTTCAGTGCTTTGGTACTGAGATTATGGGGAAATCCTGATTTCATCACAGAGTGTGATACAGATAGTGTATTTTCTGTTATTTTGCTATTATTATTTGTCCCCCACTACTTCATACAGGGAAGCTTGCTTATTGAAAAACTAAACTGATTTTTTATTCAGTGCTTGGACATCACCCAAGATATACCAGTGCCCCCACTCCTCTGCATTTAGCATGTACTTCACTCTTCTTCCTTCCTTCATCTCTTTTTATTAAGCCCTCTGTTTTAGCTTTTTTTTTTTGCTAGATCCAGCTCCATGAAGTCTATGGCCATATGCCCTCTCTTCCCTCAATTTTTGTGCGTAGGAAGTGTCTGCAGCAGTGCAGAACTTTAATATCCTGTCAGACCAGGGCAACCCTATTTTTCTGATAATATCAGCTACAAAGACTTGAATAGTCAAAGGTTAATTGACAGAAATATAGTTCAGCTTCTTAGAGGAAGAAAATTACTTTAAATTTTAATCTAAGACACAAGAAGACATGCATGGCTTGGTAATGAAGCCTGAATACACACAGCTTCAGGAACCCTGAGTATGAAAGACAAAACCAACATATATTTACCTTTTTAATTCAGTCAAAGATTAGTGAAAACATAACTATATAATTTTCTCATCAGCGTAGACCTGTTTTTCAGCATAATCTTGGAGGTCATAAAATGAATGAATGCTTATTGACTGTCATTTGTCCTTCACAGTGGTGCAGTATATCCCAAACAAATGCTGTTAAAAATTCTGTTAAGTCTCTGATAATATTCAAAACAAGGATTTTGCTGATATCTTTTCCTGTGAAGGCTGGATAGACCACATACACTTTCAAAAAAGGAAGTGCACAGTGAAGGACAAAGAACATTTTTTACTCTCTAGTACAGTGCATACTCTTTATCAGACTTGTGGAGACAGAGCTCAAAACTATGGTAAGTACAGAGCTCTATTCATTTACTTTTTATTACACGGATGCATAAAATTTAGTACTAAAACTGCAGTGGATGTGACTGTAAAACTTTGAACATATTTCTAATAGTTTTCAATTCAGTTACTTGTAGCTGACTTCCTGCTTTTAAGAACATGAAGAAACTTTTTAGCTTTTTTAGCTCCTTCATCATGTGAACTGGTTTGTATGTGCCTTACTGATTCTGGCATTCAAAATTAAGGAAGAGAAATCAGCTTCTTTCAAGGCTAAGCTGACAAATTAGTTTGTGTATCTAGAGGAATTCTGCAGTCAAGTGTCAATTTGCCAGGGGCCAAGAAATAGAAATGGGTCACACCTTTTCATTAGATTTCTGCAAAGCAATTGCACTATCATATTTTGATTCAGAAGTACTTGTAACTACAAAAAAAAACCAAAAACAAAAACAAAAAAAAAACAGGGAAAAAAACCCCCACTCAATATTTATTTGTAAATCTTCAGTAGTTTTTTTTTACTAACTTGTAGATTGTTTCCTTAAAAAGACAGTTTCTTTAAAATTCAAAACTCTATATACACATCTGTTTTTACAAGTATATGCATCTGTTTTTATAAGTATTTTATTAATAAACCAAATCAATAATTTCAAGATAAGTGGATTTAGAGATGAATGTTGAAAAGTGGAAATCTGTATAGCTTGTCGGTCCTCTTTGCTCTGGCAAACAGTTTATAACTCCTGGAACAGCTTGTACACTTTTATCATGGTACATATGCTCAAATAAAACAATCTTTCCCTGAAGGTAATAAAGAAATATTCTTGATTTGAAGCTGTCAATCTTGTTTCAAGAGAAAAAAGGTATCTCAGGAAACTTAGAGAGGAACCCAAGCTATAGAATTCAGTATTTGCATGGGGGAAAAAGATCTAACTTTGCCCATTGCAAGTAATTCTTGAAAAATGGCTATGTGAAATAGGACTGAACACAGAACACATCACATTTAGCAACGCTTCACAAAGTTCAGACGGTTTTGGTTGAGTTTGTCTTTGTTGTACATGATGATCAGATTCTTCCTGATTCTAAAGCAATGGCCTCAAAGTGTTTACCTATATAATATTTTTTATATTCAAAACATAAAATAGATATTTCTTATTCTATTTATTTCTGTTTTAATTAATCCCATTGTGTAGAATCAAGTACTGAAGGGCAAAATACTACATTTGTTTATGCCAATAATTCAAGTTACTTGACTTGCTCACTGTGGATTTACATATGGATAAATGGGACTGAATAGGGCCAATGGTTCTACCAAACTAGCATCTTGCTGTGCTGCTGCCTGCCGATTTCTGGTTGCCACAGAGATTCTTTAACTTGAGATAGCAGTTTAGGAGCCCAAATATACATGGAGCCTATGTATTTGCAAAACCCTACATTAAAATTTGCAAGGCAAGCACACAGTTACTCTTCTGGCATGATTCAAATGTCTATCTGCTTTCACAAAAAGGTTTGTTTAGAAATAGTATGTAAATATGCAAATTCATTGAACACAGGACTTCTGCTGTTGCCAAATGGAGTTTGAAAATAAGAAACAACTAACAGTTTAACTTTTTTGCTTAAATCTTTTCAAAGCTGCAGGTTTTTCTCTGAATCCAAATATGAATGACAATTCAAAGTAATGCAAGCCATGAATTCATACCTTTACTATATTTCCTTGACAATGTTATATAGCACTATGGGGAAAGGAGTGCTTTCATCTTTGCATCACAGGCAACCCAGAAACCTCACTGAGGATGCAAATCTTTTGCAAAGACATTCTTTGGTCTTTGCTTTGATGCTGCACAGGTGGAAATTAATATTTTATCCACATGAGAAGACAGGAAAAAACGTTAGGAGGAGAGCAATACAAGTAACTGAAGAAAGTGGAGTGAGGAGTAATGCAGGCAATTTTGTTTTCTGGCAGTTTTACAGTAGACAGAGGTCAGAGTGGTTGGGAAGACAAACTTATTGCTACAAAAAAAAAAAAAGCCAATTAACCTTTCAAACATAAATTTGGGCATAATCTGGCTAAGATTGGCTATGGTTTTAGTGCATACAGGAAGAGATGGAAGGAGCAGAGCTAGGTCTGCAGAATCCCTAGATCCAAATGAGGACCAAAACATAAAATTCACTATTTCATTTCTGACCATCATAATGGAGACAACTTTAAACAAAAACACTTAGATATAATAGCAGATGAAAAAATACTAGAGCTACAGTAATAGTTATTGGCAGGTGTATCTTCATGTGAGTCTGAAGCTGATGTACACAAAGGAAAAAGGGTGCATTTTCCTTTGACTTCAAGACAGGACAAACTGTGTTGATTTCTGACCTAGAGAAATAGTCCTTAATATGCCTGTCTTGTTGCAGTGATACTGGTAATTCTCAGATGTACTGTAAGAAACAAAAGACATGAGAGTTCAAATAAATCCTCTGATGCAGGTATGGACAACTAAAGAATTTGCTTGATCTACTTGGACCTACGACTTGTCTAAAAAGAATGGAAAACAAAAGAAAAAAAATCCAGAAAAGCAGAGAGGACCACTGGGATATAATTAGTCATGACATCCAGATGGAGCTAGAACAGCAGTTAAAAAGTGAGTTGTAGCATATTTTCCAGGCATATCAGTTTGGAAGGCATTCACACTGTCTCACCAATGTTAATAACTTCAAGTTTAAATTGTGGAACTTCGTCATTCTACTTATGTGACTACAGACAAAAAGTCTCCATATAGGCAATTCCTGGAGAGCAGCTATTGTACCATAACTTGCACTGGAATAACTAAGTCAGTGTAGTTCTGTAGCATTTATCTTGGAATGAGTTTTGTCTTCTTCCAGGATAGTCAAAACACAGTAATCCTTTGGGACCAGATTTTTGTCACACAAAAAATATGTGTGACAAAATGAAGTAGTCTGCTTTAATGGATGGTTAGAAAAAGCTTCTTCCTGTTCATAGGTGGTTTCACTGTACATTATATAGCAATTCTGGGAGCTGACATTGAAATTCTGACATTCCTAGCTGCTAGGAAGGGACTCACATTACTCTTCATCTGTTCTTTAACGAAGGAAGTGCTTCCTTGGGTTAACCTTTTGAAAGAGAGGGCCTAAGTATGCACAGCCAAAACTGGAATAAGGCACTTTTCCTCAGACAGAATTCAGGCATATGAAGTGACAGAGAGGAGTGAGAAATATATTAAGGATTATCTCAGAGCTAGGGATGTTTCTTTCTTGATATGCTTGCCAAGGTTGTTAACTGTTTAACTATTAGTATTTTGAATGTTTCCCTTGTCAAACAAGTCTGTTAACCTACTCCTTAAAGGTGCCTCCTTCGGCACCTATGCCCATCATTTAGCCAACTGGGTCCACCATTTAGAGAGAATTTTCAAAGTTGATATTAATCTGCCACCTAACTCTGCATGCCTTAAGAGAATGTCCACACTGCACAATGCAAAGTTATTCAGAGGTACCCCAGGAGTTACACCATATCAAAATCTCCATAAACCAGAGATATAACATTGACCAAGACTTGGGTCAACATTGTCTTGAAATGTGAGGAATGGAGAAATTCCTCTAAAGAGGAGAGGTTTCTACATCTAGCACAGTGTGGAAGAGCATATCAGCCTTTGGATTGAACTGCTTGTTTTTTACAAACTTTCCCAGTGCTAACTCACTTACCAAAGTTAGGTGGCCCAGGTGGGATGTTGGTTTCACAGAATCAAAGAATGGTTTAGGTTGAAAGGGACGTTTGAAGGTCATCTCATCCAACCCATCTGCAATAAGCAGGGACATCTTCAACTAGATCAGGTTGCTCAGAGCCCTGTCCAACCACAATCTGACCTTGAATGTTTCCAGGGATGGGGTTTCTACAACCTCTCTGGGAAATCCAGTCCAGCATTTCACCACCCTCATTGTAAAAAAATTCTTCCTTATATCTAGTCTAAATCTACCTTCTTTTAGTTTAAAATCATTATCCCTTTGTCCTATCACTATAGACCTTGTTAAAAACTTTGTCCCCATCTTTCTTATAGGCTCCCTTTAAGTATTGAAAAGACATAATAAGGTCTTCCCAGAGCCTTCTCTTCTCCAGGCTGAACAATCCCAATTCTCTCAGCTTTTCTTCATGGGTTCTATCTCTCTGATCATTTTTGTGACTCTCCTCTGGACCAATTCCAACCGGTCCATGTCTTTCATGTACTGAAGCATCCAGAGCTGGATACAGTACTCCAGGTGGGATCTCACCAGAGCAGAGCAGAGGGGCAGAATCACTTCTGCCAACCTGTGGACCACGCTTCTTTTGATGCAAACACAGGGAGCACAGCAAATACTGAAAGTGATTTGTGCAAAACACAACTTGCAGGGCTAAGGATAGTAACATGTTCAGGGTACTATTGTCTTTGTAGACCAGGCACAATTTTCTGTTTGTCAATCCCATGTGGAGCATAAGAAGTGGAGAAAGCCTGAGAGAGAAAAAAATTTTTTCTAATTTTTAGACTACTTTTAAAAACATTATAAATGAACGCTTCGGTGTCCCAATGAAATCCAAAAATGCTTCTCTGCTCACTGTATAAGACACTAGGGAAAATATTGTGATGGTAAAGAGTCAAGCAGTGGAAGAGTAGTGGATTGTCTAGAGTACTCAATGACAGCTATGCTCTGTGTGTACATAATGTCCAGCAATGCTTTTAGATTGGCATAGAAGGCAAAACTGCACTGATAACATCCCAAACTCTGGCACCCTAGTTATCCTACAGTGTCTGGCTGCCAACTTGAGAGCCCCATGATATTATTGCAACATGTTAATGAGAGTCCCATGACATTAGCAAGGAAAACTATTGGCAAGCCAGGACTTGCTCTATCCAGCCATGTCTGTGCTCTGCCCATTCACACTGAAAGCAGGCAACATCTTGGCTTATTTAAGAGGAGTGGGGTGAATTCCAACCTTCCCCACCCCTGTACTTTGCAACTTGGACAAAACACAGACTTGCAGAGACCCATAAAATTCAGAATAACAATACCTTTACTGAAGCTTCATATGACCTTCATCCCTTAAGTTTTTTCCTATTCCCAAAGGGGTAAAAAAAAAGTAGCTAGGACATGAAAATGTGTTAGGTATGTAAATTAGACAAAGATAAATTGCTTTCATAAGTAAATGTAAATGTGAAGCTGATACAGAGCATACCATGTTTATTTATTTCACTCTAAGATACAAAATTACCTCAATCTTTCTGTTTGCCACCTGAACAATATATTAAAAATGCTGGATTTTATGTCAGGTTCTCCTGCCTCTAACAAAGAGTAAGTTACAAGCTAATGCAGAGCTCTCAGCTCATTTTCCCCAGTGTTGCCAAGCTATCTGCTTTTTAAAAGGAACAAAGGTGTTTGAAGAAATTGTAAACAAACAAAAAAACAAACCCAACAACCACACAAAGAAGAAAAAATAAAACACTCTGCTTTCAAGAAAATGCTTCCACACCTTAATTCCTTTCCATGAAGCTGTGTTCGGTCACCATTTATTAGAGCTATCTTTCTCTACAGCTACACTGAAAGATGGGAATTAGCAACATTTGCTTTAATATCCTTTTTCTTTTGATAACACTCTCATTTAAATATTTATATTGATGAGACCTTTTTTGTAGTCATTTATTCCGTCTCATGTAATGTCTCCTGTGGATGTCTCCTGGTTGTTTACGACAGATAACACAAGGGTATCTAAAGGTGCGCTTTTTAATTTTTTGTTATAAGTTGTAAATGCAAAGTTTTCATATTTATCAGTAAGTCATCTAGACTTGAATCAACAGTCTGACATTAAGAACTTCATGGAATTTGTGGCTTCATTTCAATAAAAAGTAATCTTTTTTAGCTTTTTTCTCTTATGAAGAGAACATTCATACTGTTTTATATTCTAATTAGCATAATCCAAAAAAAAAAGAAAAAAGAATAAAAATCATTCTTCATCAGAGTTCAGGACTCTTAACAGGAAAAATGTTAAATGAACAAAAAAAGCAGCTGCCTTCAACAGCATCTCTCATTGCAAAAGCTGGAATATATAGAAAATTAAGAATAGAAAAAATACACAGAAATGTAGAAAGCCTCACCCACGTCCTCATACTGAAGTTGTGAACAATGGTCCCCAACTTGTAATGCCATCACTGAAAGGTGTGAAAAATTCATGAGAACAATTTATTACACATGCTTAGAAACATGGCATGTAAAGAATTTGCCAAATTCAATCCACAAATATTGGCAAAATATTTTTTTTTTACATTTTTGAGGGGCTTAGTTTTTCACAGAATGAAATGAGGACCAGAGGATCTTGTGCAACTTGGATTTACAGCTATGGCTGGGTGTTCCTTTCACTTCTTGCTGACACATCTCTAACAGCTTTTCTTCCCATTAGTCACTTGTGTAATAAATTTTGGAGAAGTGTCACAACCTCTACAATACCATGACCCTTCTCTAAACCTCTGAGGGCATCTGCATTTTGATTCTGAAGATGAGTCATAGGGAGATTGGTTTTCTTATTCCCCTTGGAGAAGAAAAATGTTTGGAAATCATGTCCCCAGGCTCTCACTTACTTCTCCTGTACAAAGCCTCTCAAAACAGCAATTCAGCCACAACCATTGATCTATTCCATCTCTTAGTAATTTTTAAAACTATTTTACAAAGCCTTTTGACAATTCCTTTTATCTCTTAAAGTGTTTACAGGCTCTGCAGTTTATCCCCCAATGGTCCTGTCTCTATGACTGGTCCCACCTTATCCTTTTTTGGACCTCAGTCGTTCATTCATTATTCCACCACTAGGCTTCCATGGATCTGAATGTTTTCTTTACACGACATGAGTTTTCCAGCAAATCTCTTTTCCACAGCCTCTAAGAGCAGTTTCTAGGGCTAAGATTTATGCACTAGGTCACAAGAACGAACAGTCAATATATGGACTTTCCTTGGCTGACCGATGGTGCCTTTCTGCTTCCTGCTGCTTTTCTCCCCACCACTGTCAGTAGCTGTAGTAGTCCTGTCCTCCACAATAAAGTTCTCCTGTGCAACTGATGATCTACCCAGTGGTCTACCCTTTAAGGGATGCCCAGCAGACTGGCCTTACCTTTCAATCTAGTCAGTCCTCAGTAACAGATTTGGTAGTGTGATCCTGCACAACAACAAAAAGGAAAATTTTATTTTCTCTGTACACTTTAGCTCTTGGAGCAGAAAGGCTAGTACATGCTGCCTCCTTATCTGTCATGGCCTGTAGCCTCTGTGAGGAGATAGCAAAACTCAAAGAGACTCTGCTGAACTTCCCCTTCTCATTCACACATGCTCTGGAAAACGCAGATTCAGGTGCCTGCAAATAATAGACCTGGTAAGCAGCTAAATTTGCAGGATTAAAGTTAAGAAAGCAGATATAACTTCTCTGCCTTTGAGGCAAGGCAGCAGGCAGACACTGAGCAGACATAACAGCAACAACCCAAATTATCGTGCTCACAGTAGGTAACCAGGGAACCAGGGCACATGACAGACAAGAAGCTGAGAGAACTGGGCTTGTTCAGCCTGGAGACAAGAAAGCAAAGCAGGGTCTACATTGCTGTCTTCAAATATCTAATGGGAAGGTGACAGACTGATGTCAAAGATGCACAGGGATAAAATGAGAGGCAATGAAAACAAAAGGTATTGGAAACAGAAGCAAAAAAAACAGGGGGTTTTGGGAGAGTTGTTTGGGTTTGGTTTTTTTTTAACAGTGAGGGAAATCAAATATTGGGACAGCCTAGAGAGGCTGCAGATTCTCCATCTTTGCATGTAGCCAAAACCCAGCTGAAGAATACTCTGAGCAATATGGGGATGTTGACCCTGCTCTGAGCAGACAGTTGGACAAGACGACTTCCAGAGGTCGCTCCCTACCCAAATTCCACAGTGAGGCTCTGATTTGTACGAGTGGCTCCTCCGTCAGAGGTCACTGTTGTGCAAGTACCAGGGAACGACACCACATCCAACACATGCACACAGAAACCGTGCAGAGCAATTGCTGCATGAATTAGGCTTCTCTTCCACTCAATAGCTGAAAGCCGAGATCCATCTGCCTGTGGGGTCGGTGTATGATGGAAGAGGGGACACGGCACCCACTTACCTCTCAAGTTTCCCAGGTAGCACATTCCAAATATGGGATAAAAAGGGGAAATGTGAAGTTAATGGAAGAGAGGGAAGTCTTGGAAAAGGAGAGGAGTAGGGCAAGAAGGAAGAAGTATTCTTTTTGAAAGAAGGAACTCTCAGTGTACCAGCAAGGCTTCAGAGTAGGGTATTTGTGTACACCCTCTGCCTAAACTGACTTTACCAAAAGGATTCTCAGCAGATGAGACACCTGGACACCTTCCTGTGTGATCTCATTTAGGTTCCTGCTCTGGCAGGGGGATTGGACTAGATGATCTTTCAAGGTCCCTTCCAATCCCTGACATTCTGTGATTCTGTGTGAAAACTGATGCTGGTTTTCTACTGTGATTGTCAGAGGGACATGTGAATGCATTCTTACTTAACCTGGCTTTCCATTTCTTTTGTTTATGGGTTTATATCAGATGTTAACCTGTCACTTTAAAACCAGCAGACTTTGTGACCAACCTGCTATCACCTGCTAAAGATCAGGGATCAGAATTAGTTGATAGTCTAAATAAACTCTTTTAAAGGTCCAAAGGATCAGGTCATAGAAAGGATGTTAGGCATTATGCAAATCCTAGGCAGAAGGGCCTAGGAAATGTTTCTTGAAACATTTTTAAAGATGTTTGGATTAAATTGGGTTTTCATTTTTAAACTCTATTGTCTTTGATTAAAACTCCCATGGGAACATTTCTGAAGTTATTTTGTGTTTTGAAATGTTTATTCTGTGGAAGCGTGATCTTGGTTGTTATTTAGCCCACATGATTGTCTTTGTTACTGATGTCAAGAATTGTACTAAAATAAGAAATCTCATAACACACTACATTTATTTTTATTTAAACTCTAACATTCTGGATTGAACATTTCTCCAGATGTCTGATTTGATGTCTGATTTAATATCTGACAATCCTTGAGAAGGTGTTCCTCACACGAGAAAATTTACACTATAGAATGAGAGATTGCTTACATTAAAGAGATTCTGAGATTTGACCAGTTCTGCAACTGGTCAGATGGTCCAAGAAAAGTATAAAAAAAGATAAAGGGCACGTGGGAGACTTTCAGTATGGCACTGGCCGGGAGATGGGAACAAGAAGGATTCTGCCTGCATGTAGCACAGAAATTACATTATGTTTGTATTTTGCTTGTTCCTCTCTAACCAACCAAGCTCTCCCAAAGCTATGTTCAAAGGATGTGTTCCTACCTTCCTTCTCCTTCACTGCAATGCTAGTTTAGAGACTCCTCACCCAAGCACTCCTCTCATGTAGTTACTCTAATCCTGTGCTTATTTGTATTGCTGGTACAAAAGCTGTGTCCTGTAACCTCAACCAGTGACATGATCCAGATTGAAAAACACCTCTCCTCCCGTGCCCTAGTCCCTTTTCCTTTCTCTTATTTTCTTTCCTTTCCTTTAATATTTTTAATCTGTACTTTTTTTCAGTGACACATAATAGAACAGTCTTTAACTTCCATAGCAGCAAACCCAAGGGCAGATGGGTGACGTACCTTTACAGACTGCAGTGAAAAATAGTAGAGGTCATTACGCAGACTTCTAGCCTTTGGGGGAATCAGTTTAAAACTGTAATTGTTAGGTATTCCATGCCCCACGTCAACACTGAGAATGTACTAGTTCCTCAGAAGGTACAACTAGTCTAGGTGATTGAACACTATGACAGCATAGGCTCATTTTTTCTATTGTGAATTTTCCACTGATGTGGTTTAACTGTTGACTTACAGGAGGAGTCACAGAAACGGTGCATACGATGTGTGGCAAACGGGTGAACGATGATTTATAAACAAGTAGAACAGGTCCGCAGCAAGAAGGAATGCATGCCAGGCCTACATAGGGGGTTCCTAAACTCTCTTTATACAGTGGCAGTAGCTGGACATGAAATACATTCTTGTCTTCTTTCCTCCACTATTGTATCACAGCTCTTCCCTTCCACAACCCAGATCTTTACATCCTCATCCTTCTACCTGATACTAAATACAAACTGAGATCCCGTGTTCCCTACCTTCTTACAACACAGCTTTAGCTCTACAAAAAAGAATCCTAACTGCAAACTGTCACCGAGTCCTGTTTCACTCTGCTTTGGCCTTGATCCTGCTCTCTCAGCCACTGCTCAGAGTTTCTGCACTCTCATGGAACAGACTTGGGAAACAGGAAACTGGTGGTCCAGCTGCAGAGTCCAGCAAGTTATAGCTGACCAGCTGGTCATAGAGTCATAGAATGTTGTGAGTTGGAAGGGGCCCACAAGGATCATCGAGTCCAACTCTTGCCCTAGCCTAGGACAATCCCAAGATTCAGACCATGTGTCTGAGGGTGTTGTCCAAATACTTATTGAATATTGTCAGGCTTGATGCCATGACCACCTCCCTGGGGAGCCTGTTCCAGCGCTCCACCACCCTCTGGGTGAAGAACCTTTTCCTAATGTCCAACCTAAACTTGCTCTGGCACATCTTCCTGCCATTTCCCCTGGTCCCGTCACTGGTCACCAGAGAGGAGATCAGCACCTGCCCCTCCTTTTCCCATCGTGAGGAAGTTATAGACCACAATGAGATCTCCTCTCAGTCTCCTTTTCTCCAGGCCGAACAAACCAAGCGACTTCTGCCACTGCCTATGTGAAGGGTCTCTTCAGCCATGTGATAAGTGCACTAATTACTTGCACAGAGATACTTTATCCTGCAGTTCAGGTGGGGAGTAGGTCGTGCTTCAACAGAACCAACAGCAAGAGTCAGTGCTATCACGGAATCATAGAACAGCTCAGGTTGGAAGGGACCTCAAAAGATCGTCTGGTCCAACCCCTAGTGTTACATCTCATGTTGAAGTGGATCACAAACTGCTAAGAGTACACATCACTTTTCATCAACTACTCTGTATGGGTTTGCACTGCTTATGAACTCTGAGAGCAGAGAATCTATAAAGAGGTTATTAAATGCTATTGAAGGACAAAATCCATGAAAGTGGTTAGCACCTTTCCCTTTCTGGCCTCTGCAAATCAGCTGGATCTACTAGAATCAGCAGTATTTTTAAAGAAATTTCTCAATGCTAAGGACAAGAAACTGAAAGACCTTTGTAAGAGATAGCAAAAACATCTGATGGTGGATTAACAGTACTTGAAATTCTGAAGCCTTACTAAGATTAGTTCCTGTTGAATACATTTCTCATCTGTTGAGAAGTTTGCCATTAAAAGATTAAGGATGTAATAGAGATTTTTTGTAAATACTCCCCAGTGGAAGGTACTACATTAGTTAGAAAAAAAGAGACATTACAGAATGATATCAGAGATCAGTGAGCACAGCATGAGCTCTAGAGTGCAGCTCCTTTTTGGACACTTCTTGTGTTATTCCTGGCACAAGAACAGAAGAAAAGGAACTCCAGCCTGGAAAGAAGATAGTTTTCCTTCCTTATTCAGTTCTTCAATGAGTCAGCAGGCCTAGCATGAGAAAGTAATCAGCTATTTTCTGAAGCCTTTTAATGATACAGAGACTAAAATACATACTCTTTAGCTGTGTGACTGCCTGGAAAAACTGACTTGACAAAATAAGTCAAGAAGGCTTCATTGCAGCATAGATAAAATTTCTACCATATAAATCAGGTTAAACTGTAAAGCACTGATTTTTTTTTTTTTTAAGTTGGCCTTTTCCCCTTCATGTTTTAGAGTATAAAAAAAATTGTAGTACAGCATATATGGTAACTAAAAAGTTAAAATTCAAGACCATGAGAAGAGACTCTAAAATTATTTATTGCAGTTATACTAAATAATACTAATTATCACAGAAGCACCATGAGAGGTTGCAGAGGCAGAACAGTGAAAGATTCATGGCAAGTAAGAATTCAGCTTGAGCCTTTGTTTTCTCTGTTTCAGATGTTTTCAAATTTGGCCCTAAGTGCAACAAGAACTTTCTTGAGAGCACATAAAGTATAGAAATATGTCAATTTCATTAAAAGTCATTTTTGTCTTAACTTTATCAAGGATTGCTTGACTTACCAAAATGGACCATGAAAATTTGGGGGTTTTATTTTGTTTTTTGTTTTTTTGTTTTTTTAAGCAAACACATTTTTAAAGCAAAAGCAGCCTGACAATCTGTGGTACGATTTGGTCAATGGCTACCAAACGTAGGTTTGATCTTCCATTGTAGGCTTTTCCTTTTAAAAAATGGAAGAACAGTGAGAGCAGGACCTTGCCTGGAGCTGGGATGGTTTTTAGGAAACATGGGTTTCTGTTTTGTTTCTCTGCACTAAAAGCAGATAAGACTTGAAGAGCTAATGGGGGTTTAACATACAAGAGGGCAGGAAAGGAGATGGTTAAATTTGAGTGTGAAAGCATGGAGTGTCCAGAGAGCTCCATCTCTCCCTCCCACAGGGTTTGCTCAACTTCTGGTGAGGTATTTGCATGTTCTTGCACATTTTTTTGCCTTCCAGGCAGAGGCAGGGAAGGATGTGTTGAGGGGAAAGGGAAGTTAAGGGTGTTCTGCTAAAACTGTATGTTCCTCTTGCCTTTCTACTTCCTCTTCCTCCTAATATCAGCAGCTGTGGGTGATGCCGAGGGGATAGCCAGGCCAGTGGATAATCCCCTGCCCAACCATTTACATGAGGATATACAGGGAGGAAACTGAAGCAAGTTCTTCCTTGAGAAAGTTGTCTCTTCCCTCTCTTCCCACTCAATCTCCCCTTCCCCCAGGGCAGGCTTCCTTTCTTCTCCTCTCCCTGGGTGCCAGAATGCTGCTGACAGCAGCTGCTGCAATGGCCACTCACACACTTTCAGGCTTGCACTGGCTCCAGCCAGCCCTAGGTTCCTCCATGCAGGGAAGGACAGTCAGGGTTCTGTGAGCTGATGGCAGGGGAACAGAGGAAACAGGCATGGCCACTGCTGAGGAGCACGAGGGAGGAGGGCTGAGGGAGCACATCATGTGAGGGCAGGCAAAAGGCTGACCACCCTTCCCAGCTGCCAGACCTCCTTTCCTCACACAAACTGCTCATGCCCAGCTCCTGTAAGCCCTGCCATGTTCCTCCACCCTCCCTCTCATCCCAATCTCTACTGATTTCCCCTCATACACAGCTTCTAGCAACTTCATAACCAACCAACCAACCAACCAGCCAGCCAGCCAGTCTGCTTGCCTACCTTACCAAGATGGCCCCTAGGCCAGCTACCAGGTCCTCTCCACATCCCACTTGCCTCAGGTTAAGAGCTGGTTGCTGCAAACTCAGCCATCACAGCTATATGCACATCACCTGCAATTTAGCTCATTAAACCATCTAATCAAGTTACCACTGGTGCTCAGCTGTGGCCCTCAACAAGGCACGAGCTGTGTGGTGTGAGGGGCAATGGTGTTGTGGCAAGCTCCACGAGTCCTCTCAGAGTTGTCTCTGTATGTGTCAGGGTTCTTGACAACCATGGTGAACTCTGCACTTTCAAGAGGGTTTTCTGGTGCCTGTGGAGGGTTCACCAAAGGCCCAGTATTCGCATTTGGTCTGTCTGGAGTATTTTCTGCTGCCATGCTGCTTTCAATTCCCCCTGAAATCCTGCTGCTGAACACGGCAGACAGAACAGAGGAGCAGCAACATCATCAAAAACCACACATCTTGCAGGGCAAAAAAGCCTAATTTAAATGCAGCTTAATCTGAACCCCCTGCATGAGCGAGCTTTGCAGCAAAAGGGGCAGCAAAGAGCCTGTGACATGGCAGGGGACACTGAGGGACAGCCCAGGGGCAGAGCATAGCAGGGGGAGTACAGGGAAGCGAAGATGAGTAATTTAGTGGAACATGACAGTTAACATCTGAATACAAGCTTTGCATTCAAGGAATTGCTTGAGATGTGAGCCAGCAGAGCACTCCTAAAGTCAAGTCACAAAAAAATAAGGACTTTTGGCTTTTTGTATGTGAGATTGTTGTGTATGGCAGGGGCTTTACATCACTTTTAGATGTCCATGGGAAGGACTGTGCTCTGGAAGGAGTGATTTATTATAGCGTGTACACCCAAGCAGAAAACTGAAAGCTTAAGATGCACCTGACTGTGACACTCTGCAGTACACTGGGCTTTCCTTTGTGACAGAGATGCATCCTTCAAAAAGCATAGTCAGGGTAGGGAGACTCTGCCAGTGTCGTTTGATTTCTTTCTTGAATTTGCTAATTCTACTTCTCTCTGGTATAGAAAAATATAAATAGCGGAAAGAGATTTCTGCACTCCTTGTTCAGACAACTATAAATACAGTAATAACAGTCAACAGTTTTAAGATTATAAGAATTGAATTATGACAATTTAAAAGAGCCACAGCATTGACTTGAGCTTTCAGGGAACCCTGTGTATCAGCCGTCCACAAAGAGTATCCGGAAAGCCCAGTTGTTCCTGTAAGCATGACAGTGCATGTAGACATGAGAGAACGCTACTAATTTGCTCATGACCCCATCAAACTTCTACCAGAAATACTAAAACCACCTTCAAATGGCAACCCAATGGAAATGCAACAGCATATTTTTCAGGAAGTCTAGCCCTGTGTGCAGACACAAAGATAACATAGACTGGCGCTACAAGAAGTGTTAATTCTCATAGTGTGCTGTAGCAATTGCAGGCAGAAGCTCCTGCCAGTGTTCAGGAATATCAAGTTTTAACTAAAAATCAGGTACTTTCCAAAGTGTGGCTAAAACAAGATTGCCACCGTGGCATGGTGGCATTTTTCCCCAGAACTCCTGACTGTGGGGAGTGGCACAGCATTGCGAAGCATGAGTGCTAACTCTGCCTTGCCCACTGACATGGTTCACCTACTTGAAATAATCCCCCAGGAGCAGCATGAAACCAGGTAGACTGCAACTCCCTCAGTATAAGTAAGAACAAAGAGATTATTGATGGAGAAACACGTCATTTCTGCTGCTGCTGCCAGCCTGCCAGTAGGAGGCAAAAGCCCCATGAGAGTGAGGAGGAGGCAGGAAGAGAAGTTTCAGTGGCATTGTCTTTCTCTTGCTGAGCACTCCGTGTATTTGCATGTGTTGTCTATTACAGATATACAGAGCAACACTGTCCTAACTTAGGAAGGAGATTGACAAACTTGCTTTAATTATATTAATGCACCTTTCCAAAGCTACTCTCCCATGTACTTTTTTCTGTCTTTACATATATATGGTTTAAGGATTACCTGCTGCAGCCAATAATTTCTGCCTTTCTTCTCCCACCCTCATTCACCACTAATTCTGTTATGCTGTCTTGCCTGTTTTGAGATCATGTAGTGGTCTAAGATCAGTGAAATGAATCAAGTTAAAAACAAAACAGTAAGGAAAAAAAAATTGTTTTGTATCATTTAACTTCAGTTTACACCACCTCCAACAATGGTACTGACACAGCTGTGGAAGTAACAAGATCTTGACTATGATATTCTTTGTGAGCACTGAATTGGATGGCCACAGGCATTCAGATGGGAGTGCCCAACCTTTCAGCCCATCACAGAGCATAGGACAATATCAGTAGATTAAAGATACCTTAAAAAGATGGACTAGCACTTATGGCAGAGAAAGTCAGTGAGACTCTTTTTCTCCCCTTATTTCTTTCCTCTGTTTTTGACAAATTTAATTATTGAGCAGCCACTTTTCCCTTAGGCACATGGAAACAGAAACTGAATAAATGTTCTGATAAAAAAAATACCTAAGGCTGCACTCATAAAAGTTGTACAGGGGAACAATAAGCACCATTGCTGTGCTGGGATTCAAATGCTGGTTTTGGTCTATGAAGAGTTTGAAATGGCATGGTTATACGTAAGAAGGCATTGTCATTACTGATATTCTTGTCTTGTTTGAATATTTTCTTGTGATTTTGTTGCTGCTGCTGCTGCTGCTGCTGCTGCTCTTGTTTTTGTGAAAAATAAAAAAGGCAAAATATCTATAAGCTGCTTTCAGGCTTGTGGGTCCTGTTCCTTAAAATATTAATTCCTTCAAATTCTTTCTTCATCTAAAAATAGCTAATTCCCCCAAATCACTCATAGAAATAAGAGTGAAAAAATGAGAGAATGCAGGAAGCTGTTGCACCTGCAAGTGTAAAATGAAGCATATGGTAGACATTGCAGATGGGCAACTTTCATAGCAATTTCACATCATAAAAGGTTATTTTCATTGTGTTTGTTGCAATTTATATTCTCAGCAGCATTCTATCAGTTAGGGCTATATTTATTTCTGTGTATTGGTTGATCAGAGTTGCAAATATGAGCTCATTCTTTGATCACTGCATGATTTGTCTAGCTCTGATACTGTGAGCAAACCCTTGCATCTGTGTTATCCCATGTAAAATGACAATATTGCTACAGTTAGCACCTTAAAGCAGTCATGAAGACTTCAAGATAGAACAGCAACAGCCACAAAGTCTAATATTGACTATAAATGCTTCATCATCAGTGAGGATGGTTTATTTTCACAAATAATTATGGTTTTATAAACAAAGTACAGTGTTTAGCAGAATGAATAGCATAAAGAACTGTATTTCTGACACTAAGAAAAAACTGTGTTATGTAACAAAAAAATAGGTATCATTGGCAAGTGGCAAATATGAAGCCTGTGGCAGTGTTTTTAACTCAAATAAGTCCCACCCAACACTCTAATAAGCTTCTGAACTAGCTAAAATAGAAGTTTTTGTAAAATTAATCAGGGAATATCAAGCACTTCCGATACTTTATTTTGACATCCAAAAATGTTTTGAAAAATACTAAGGAAGTTGTGCAGATGGAGAAGTGATAGACAATGAGGAAGAGTCAAACAACCTTTTATGAAGCTCAAAGTCACACAATTTGTCTTCTGCAATCTCATAGCTGTGCAGATGCTCCAGCAACTTCACTGAGCTGTGTTTAGCAGACCGTTCCACCTCCATGGTTTGGGTTTACCTTCAGCACAAACACAGTTTTGTAATTTATTCTGAAACTTATTTTCTCAATATCAGTTTTCCTATCCTATATCATCCTTCAAAGACTTTAATTGGTGTGATGAACTCACAGGCAGAAGAAATGTATGATCATAGTTCTAAAAAAAAAAATCTCCACATAGCAAAAGCTTTAAAAAACTGGCCAGCAGAATCTCTTTAGATCCTACCAGCAAAGATGGGAGCAAGCAA
>NW_010288826.1:39594-58417 GCF_000700745.2 Antrostomus carolinensis | reverse complement strand
ATGCAGTGACTCTTGATGGTTGCAGGGGGCTGGACTTGATGACCCAAGAGGTCGGTCCACTTCACGCTTGTAATTGCTATGCGCGTTTCATTAACCATTATTCTGTAAAGACTCAAACTTGTATGCACCGATATAGCTTCAGGACCCTGCAATATGGCATAAATGCAATACTTTTAGATATCACATGGTAAATACTGCTGATGGCAGCAGCCAAACAGTCTGAACACATTTTAGTTCCCTTTTCCCCCACCACTTCTTGCCTAATATCCTGAGGAGAGCAGTTTTCTCTACTGGCCATGATAATGAAACCCACAAGCAGCGTTCTTAAGCAAACCCTCGCTGAGAAGCAGAACTCTTCTTAGCAAACAGATCAGGCTATTAAGGTGACAAACCTGTGGATTGTCTCATTGAAGAAGCCAGTTTTTCTGTCTGTATCAAAATATTGGAGAGCTTTGGGGAATCCAGGTAAGTTGTACATGTTTGTCTTAGAAATAAGCATGCAAAGTTCCAGGAGAAATAGAATTAGTTACTACATGTAATCTCATATATATGAAAATTTTAATTGTAGATTTGACTCATAATTAGTTGTGGAGCTGAAAGATGCCAAGCTGATGAATGGACTTCACTCCCACAAAGTTTTGTACTTGGTTCCCTGAAATTTCACTAAGAACAGTCCTAATTTAAAAAAAGTATCACTTAAAGGGAATTATTTTCTAGTAATTCCTTTTGCATTATCTGTGGTTGGTTGGTTTGTGGGTGGGGTATTTTTTAATACACCATACTCTGGATTCAGATATCAGTGTGTGTATTTTGTTTGCAGTGGGTCATGGAAAATCTTCTTCTTTCCAGCGGTGCGTCAGAATTGTACTCAATGACTTAAAATTGCACAAAAGTTCCTTTAAAGTCATATGGGATCTTGAAATTCTAGAAATAAGGGTAGGAACTTTTCAGTGGCAGGAACTCAAGTTTTTCTTCCTTGAGACTTGGAGATATTACATTAGCTTTAGTGGAATAACCAGAGTAAAATCAAAGACTAATAAGGCAGTCACAGTATACACTACATACAAATAGGGTTCTGAGGGAAAGGGGATTTGTCTGCATCATTTCTAGGGAGACTTTCTAGAAAATTTACATTGTTTGGAAAGCTGTTGATTAGCAGATGAGAAAAATAATTTTAAAAGCCAAAATTATTAAGTACCATGAAACTCTGTGATTACATAAAGCCATATTAAAAAAAAATCATAATTATTTTTCAGAAAGGGATATTGGTTAGTCTGGTTTTATTCAATATAGGTTCTTGGTGGAAAATTGAAGCTGCCAGGCTTCTGTTGTTGAAGGCTGATGGTTAGAAACAAGAAAATTAAAGTGAAATTTTGTGTTGAACTTATCAGGACATAGGATGAAGAGGTGACCATGCATTAACAGTGGTAGTTTGGGACCAAGCTGGGATGTCATCTGGCTGTTCTGATCAAGTCCTGTGCCTTCAGTAGTCCTAGTCTCAACCTGGAGTGAGTGAGCTATATTGTCCTCTCATGTTTCTGCAATATGATGTAGTTGGGCTCATGATCAGGTAAAAGATGAAAAAAAAAAGTAACAAGAGAGGGACAATAAAGGCACAGATGAATGAGCAAGAGAAAAGATACTGAATAGAGTGCGATCAGGCTTCAACACTGTCTTGTCTAATTTTGACAACCACATGTCTTCATGGGTGTGCTGGTTTTGTCTTGCTGCTCTTAGAGAGATGTTTGAAATGAAACGATGCTCTCAGGATAACACAGGGGCTGTCATCCCCTCACTGGAGAATCCCCTAGACTTCTCTCTATCCTCTCCATCCTAGAGGTCTATCTTTAAAAAAAAAAAATCCCAGACAGGAGAATAGTCATCCTTTAGTATCTGATGAGGCCTCATTTCTCTTGTATAACAATTATTGTATTAGCAAGTATTTTTGTTTGGGCAGATGCTGTCTTTCTGACTTCTCTTCATACTTCCATTACCTACATTCATAGTTACAGATTATTGCAGTATCTTAACTCCACTTTCCAAATGCTGCACCCACTATTAGGGGGAGTATTCTTTAACTAGTAATTATAAGTAGACTCAAGGGGAAGAAAAACAACTTGGAAATTATTTATCTCTTCTGGAAACAACAAAGTTGCATAATCATTCTAAAGTCTGTCTGTCTGGAAAAGGAAATAATCAAGCAATAATTTATCATTAATTCAGAATGGCAGCAGCATTTTGTGCAAGCAGCTACACTCCCTCAAATCTATTAACTTCAGTAGAAGTTAAATCAGGCACTTATGTTGCAAAATAATTTTCAGCTCTGTATTTTTCTCTAACTTTTACGTGTCATTTTCCTTGCCCTTTCTGTCCAGTTCCTTATTCCTTATATCCTGTCCATGGGTTAGAGCTCAATTCCTTTAATGGTTACCAGCTTCTGTGGTTGTTTCACTGTCACAGAATTAATGAGTATTCACACTTTTCTTCATCAAAGAATAGCTCTATAATCTTTATTTCATTACTTCCTAACAAATTCATCAATATCTGACTCTCTTAAAAGATTATGAGTTTTTAAAAGGCCTATTTAGACCCTATCACTTGGGAACAGAAAGGAAGTTACAGGTGAGAAGTGAAAAGAAGATGCTTTTTCCTTTATAAATCAGATTGGCATGTACTTTGAAGAATTGCTCAATTCCTTGTACAGTCAACAGTTACATATATTTAATTTGCTTAATTAAGGATTGTATACACACATATCTGCTATTCCTTTCATTGATCCAGTGTTGCCCTTTGAAGAAAGGGCAACCACAAGGAGAATTTGAAGTGAAATGATCTTTTGCCTTCACCAAGACTAGAAAGTAAAAAATGAGAACATATTTATACCAAAATAAATGGGTTTTTTATATGGCTGTGAGTTGAGACTAGAATATTCATATTAAATTCAGGAAGAATACAGTTGGAACCTTTCTATCTCTTGTGTTCTCATTACACTGTACTTCTGTACAGAAATATGCAGTTATATTGTAAATAATGGAGAACTGCACTTGTTCACACTGAAGTGTAATTAAGATCTAGTTAGGGAAGAATTCTGTACAAGTGTATCTTGGTATGCGTGTGAGTGTCTGTTGAAGGCCGTGGGAGGCCAGGAGTTCACTGCATATACAAATCTCCTTGATGAATCTATGACATGGGAAGTAAAACCTGGGTATTGTTTTAAATTTGAGCAAATACATTTGAATAATGCAACCATCCCATATAAAAGCAAATGGTACTGTGCACCTTATGTACTGTTTCCAGTTCAGATCAGAAGCTGAAGATCCTAAATATTTTGCACTGAGTTTCCCAATAGAGTACGAAGAGAAAGTTCAGAAAATAACCCAAGTACTACTTGTATGAGACTCCTCTATCCCACAGGCACTTTGCACTTTAGGGTGGAAGGGTAGGTTGAACTTAATCTTACTTCAGAATCTTTTCAAGTTCCCATTTCATGATTTACAACCTATTGTATGTGCTAATGGAATAGGCAACTACTGTTGCTTATGGGAAGGGAAACACAGAAACTGTGGGGATTACTCTGTGAGCAGGGCCACAGATAAAAGATTCTCTTGTTCCCAGTTCCCCATCTGTCTACCTGGCCAGTCAGGTTGTGCATTAAAATCCACAATATGGCTTCCAGTATAATGTAGCTTATGAAAGCAGGAAGTTGTGGCATACATTAAAGAGAAGCAGAAAGATTTCACAGAGTTTCCCACTCTCTTCTGATTATCTTAAAGTGTTACCTTTACCATTTACTGCTTACTTTAAGTAAATGAGAGAGGCTACATTGCTGATTGTAAACTCTTCCACATGCCCAGGAGTTTTTTACTCTTGAAGAGCTTGTAAATCTGCATGACTAGAGCTAGTTTTGTTCGCAGCACTGGGAAGAAATTTCTGAAAAGAAATCCATTGTTAGTCCTAACATGGCATTCAGTGCATTTGAAAGCACGTATGAATGTAATTGATATTGCTATTGCAAAGTTGTAGAAAACTTCTCAGAAACCATATATCATAGCAAGATATGATGCCTTCTTCAAAGCCACATTTCCAGCTTCCAAAAGGTCTACATATTGAATGTCTCTTGTCCAGAATGTTCACATTACTGTAGTTTGACACTGTACATTTTCTTAAATTTCAAATGGAAGAGGTAGCAGAAGATTCAGTTTCATGCTATAACTTTCAAAAGAAATGAGCTGCTGAGTTGGCCAAGCAGCTGATCAGATTGTCATTTATAAGTTCTGAAGACTTCAGACACAGAGGTAAAGTTATGTTACCTTTGATGGTTTAGATTTTGTTACAGAAGTTAAAAAAAGCATACATTAGAACAGAGTCAAAAGAGATCGGAGGCAAAAGGCTTTGTTATTCTCTCTGGCATTGCAATTAGCTTAACTTTCTGTTTAAGTGGGTAAAATCAGTGCTTTGTGAGGTTCTGTGGGAGAAACCTTGAATGATTGGTGATACATATACATATCTCTACAGTGTAATAGTGTGTGTGTGCGAGTGCATACGCGTTAACCAGCAGTAGATGGCTTAAACCTGATAATCTCCATAGTAAATGTGTACTTCCTCCCTAACCTGTATGTGCAAAAGATATAAAAATTTAGCACTCTAGGGATAAGTTTTGTAGTATAAGACAAACTTCGTAGTGTAAGATAGACATTTTGGAAAGGTTGAATTTCTTGGTGATATTGAAAAACTGGAAAAGTTAACTTTAAGTTGCAGAAGTCACAGTTAAAACTATGGCAACAAAACAGACAATTTAAGCGATGTGATACAATCAAACAGAAGGCAAAAGGAGTAAAACCCCAATTGAGAAGCTCTTGTTAATGAAGTAAAAAAAAATTATTGAATACTCACTGAACAGTACTGAGTGAAGACGCAATTCATTTTTCAACATATTTCTAAAATTTTTTTCAGACCCTTATTTATTGTGCTTTGTAGTGGTACTCCTTTGTTTCCAAACAAATGATTCAGTGCCCTTCCTAGTTATAACATCCCTGTGTTGTACCATTAGTCTCCCCACACAAAACAGATCCCACTTAAACAAGTTGTGAATCAGATAAACCAGTGTATCATCTGCTGTAGCTGCACCCCTGCTGCCACCGTTGTCTGGGAAAGAACTCCCTGCTGCACAGGGCTCCTGGAACTCAGAGGTGGCCCCAGCCCAGTACAGTAGGTCCAGCTCACTCCCCTTTGCCCTCATCCTTCTCTGTACTATGCTGTAATTGTACTGAATCCAAATGTATTGAGTTTTTTGTTCTCTGTTCATATTAAAGACTGGTCCTGAAAGGTATTGAGTAGGGCTGCCCAAATAATACATTTTTTAATGAAGCTGGGTTTTATCCACTTGGAATTGTTCAACTTTTTTTATTTTCCTTCCCCAAGAATTTAAGTATCTCTGACAGTATCTGGATGAGTTGATTGTCATTTCTTCTTATTTTACTCCACATATTTTCATTTTTAATCTGCACAAACACATGTTTTTTCAGATACAAAACAGAGAAGAGAAACAAGGACAAAGCCACGGTGAGGGAGCAGCAGGGAAGATAATTGCTGAGAAGGGAAAGAAAAACTGACACACACACACCCCAAACAAAAAGATTTCTGTTTTCACAAAGGAACTTGCAATTCTCCAAAAAGCTGGCAGGAATAACTATAGTCTAGTATATAATCCAGGTTCTACAGTCTATGTTTCTCACGGCAGGATACTTATATTTGTAGGGGAACATTAATTTTTAAGTAACATGCATTTTCTTATATTTATTAGGTGTTTAGTTCCAAATTCCAGAAATGAACAGAAATTATAGTATGCCCAAAAGGAGCTGCATGACCACTCTCTAAAGGCAGTACCTGCACTGAAAATTTTAAAAGATCATATAACCACAGCAAGGATATAACAAAATGCTCAGCTTCTCTAACCTTACAGGAAGATGTGCTACAATATCTCCACAGCCAATCAGCAGTACTACAAGCCTCAGACCAGGAAACCCTTTAAAGTACAGTATGTGTGAACATTGCAACAGGGACTTTCTCATTGCTGCTCTTTCTTTTTCCCTTCTTTATGCTTATAGGATGGCAAGGCAAATGTGAAGTCACTCATGGCGAAATTTAACACGGGTAGCAGCCCCACAGAAGATGTTTCTGGTAACAGTCGACCCTTCAAAGTCCCAGGACAACCTATCCATACAGGATTACAGACGAGGAAAGCAGCACTGGAGAAATTTGCAAACCAAGGAGATGCAACTTCTTCTTCGGGAGCCAGTACTTTTCACAAACCCACTCATCCTAAACCTCCTCTGGGGGTCAAACCTCAAATTGATGATAAAACAGAGAAGGATCCAAAGCCCCCATATTTGAAACCTGTGGCACAAAGGTTTGGAGTTCAGCTTAAGACAACTAACAGAGAAAATGATGGAAAAGCTGGATGCACTAAATCCCCCACCAAAACTAGTGACTTTGCAAAAGAAGAGCCGAAACCTCTGTATCCCAAACCTGCAGGGAACAAGTTCCTTAGCTCTGCTCCTCATGACAAAGAAAAAAATCCTCTGGTAACAAAACCAAATTCAAATTTTGCACCACAGGAGAGTGAGACAAAGCCAACATTTTCAAAAGTAATGGGAGTTAAGGAAAAATTAATGTCTGCAACACAAGAAAATGAGCCCAAGCCTCCTTTCTCTAAACCACCTCTTGCACAAAAACCTTCTCGAAACCATGATGTCTCCCACAATGAAGACAATTCGAATAAAAATAATTTTCTGCAAAAAGGAGTATCAGGACCCAGACCAAATATGCAGTCATTTAAAACAGAAAAGGAAATGGATGAAAATAGTAACTGTGCTGCAGATGCTGCAGGCAGTCATTTTTCTAACATGGCTCTGAAGCCTTCTGGCCCCTGGTCCAGTTCATCTCAGGGCACCCCCAAAAACTTGGAGGAAAAGACTGAAGAAACAGGAATGAGTGCTGCCAAGAACATCTTTCTCAACAAAATCATCCAGGAAGAATCAGGTTCTTCTTCTTCTAAGTTCCATAAGATGAACACAGCGCTTGCTGCAGTAAGGCCATCAGGTGGATCACAAGAGAAAGAGGATGGGGACAGGAGCTCAGGAGCCCCCAGGCGGAAAACCTTGCCCCCACTGTTCAAGCTGGGCCAGCCCCCACAGAAGCCCAGCAGACCCCCCAGTGTGGACCTGGAAAGATTCCGGAAGAGCAGCCCAAAAGACAGTGAGTCTTCTCTGTTCTTCCTTTCTTGGTTATTGGCTTTTTTATGTATTTAGTACCCAATTCATTTCAGGGGGAATCCCGTCTTCTCTGCAGAAATAACACAAGACTTGTGCATCAGACAACTTCTTAGAGCTTTAACCTATGCTTGTGTCTCTTCCATACAGGACAGAAATTAAAATTATATTCTCCCTTCCTCAGCAATAAAATGTAGGATGAATGCTTTCTGTGTTGGTTTTATTTGTTTTTCAAAAATATGTAGCTGTAACTTGTGTCAGGGAATTTAAGTACTTTTTCTCAGCAGACATTTAATTCCTGACTTCCTATAAATGAGATATCAATTTTGTGTGTCCTGTTCTTGGTAGTAACTTCCTGGGCACAGCCAGAAGGTCACCAAAATGATATACTGCAACCTGTGGTAACCACACTTTTTTTTTTCTTCTTTTTTTTTTCTTTTTTACCTTTCACAAGGACTGCTCACAGAGTGACCCTATAATTTGCTGTATTTTAAGTTTGTTTAGAAAGTTGAACATTATGCAAAATTACTGAATCAATTGTTCCCACATAGAGCTGTTTTACACCCAGATCTGAATCCAGACTCCAAAAGCATTTCCTGGACTTAGTATTTTCTGTTAGGTTTGCGTGACTTCAGTAGTGTGGCAGTTAGTAGCAGCTGAGGCTCTGCCTCACTATTTTTATGAAGAACCAAGCCTCTGAACTTTCTGCTAGTCATAATGCAGGCATGAATGTTAAGGCTTGTCATTCAGTTTCTGTAAAATTTGAGATGGTCTTCTGCGAGATGAGAGCTTTTTTAAATACATTTGAAATTCTAGGAGGACACAAATCCCTGTGAAAAGAATAAATTGCTGTGACTGCACTCCTGCAAAGAGCTCTGCTTCAACAGATTCATTTCACTGCGTAAGACAAGTTGCAACAACAATATAAGCTGTTTCTGAGGCACTCAAAATAGACCCTTGAAAATCTCATGTAAAAATGTAGTTTCCTAAAGTTAGACTCACATATCCACTGTAACCTCCTTGAAGGAGAGATCAGTTTTGTGGAGGTTCTGAATGTTCTTAACTCTCCCTTAAATTACCCGTGTTTCAAACTTTTGGGTTAAGGTTTTTCTCCACAGCTTTTAGGCACTCTTTCACAATTCTAAAAAGTGAAAATCAGCCACTTGAGTTATAATGGGTGATGCCAATTGACACATTTCTATTACAAATTTTAGAGTAGCTGAAGGAGACTTTCTCTTTTTTCTCATAGCACCAGGTGCTAGAAAATACAATTGCATGGGAAATTCTGATCACATTTTAAAATCAAAGTTTTAAGTTGTATGGGTCCAGAGGAAAGGTGTTCTTGATCTCACAGCATGAGAGAAACAGGGACAGAAATAAAAAATTGTTGTGTTAAATATTTGTGTTGGGAGGGTTTTTTGTTTATTTCTTTCTTTTACTTTTTCTTATTGCACTGCTGTCTGCATTGAGCTCGAGAAGCAAAGAATATATTCAATCCTCACATATGTTTTTTTCAGCTTAAGTAATTTTAACCAGCTATGTCCTGCAACTAATTGTGTCAACTGATACACACAGCTAAGTAATTTCTGATGATAAGGGGCATTTCACCTATGTTAGTCTGACTTAACCATATTGTAGATTTAACTAAACAGGTCAAACTTAGAGAAGTCGAATGTTGTGATTCAGAACATTAAAGCTGGATGTCTAATGTAGCTGATGATAGATGCTCTGAATAAATCCACATTGTGCATGTTCAGTACATTAGGTACATTCATGTAACTTCATTGACACAAAATTTGTCCTTGTCCCGTCCATATTTAGCACACAGTATGGCTTGTGCTTCATCAGTTTTGAATGCACGTAAGACTGGTCTTCCTGAGACAGAAGACATTCAAAGGGGTTATGACCAGATGAAAAAACTCAGCACTGACTTTCTCTAAAGACAACAGCCACACTAAAAACACAGAGTGTGCATGTAACTATGTATTCTATTATTATTAATTCCACTCAAAAATTAGGAGTGTATCAGTAGCATAAAATCTACTTTCTTGTCAGCTGCTATATTCTGATTTTCCTATGTTATCCTATAGTTATGGAAATGTTCTCACAAATCAATGTCCCTTCTGCATAGAACACTGTTTAGCATGGCTGGCTTTACTTGAGTGCTCACAGCAGTCTCAAAATGGAAAGGCAGCATTTTCAGCAAATGGCACCATCAAATGCTTTGATTAAACAAAAACAATAAGAGCTTTGCTAGCTAGAACCTTCAGAAGTCCTGATGAAGGCTGGAAACACCTAAAACGGCAATTATTTTTTTTTAACTACATTTTTTAGTTTATTTTTAAGTAATTAGCAGAGGAATGATTTTATTTGTTTGTTTGTTATTTACTCAATTATTTCATTTTGTTTTTCTGGTTTCTATGCAGTTATAGACACAAAGCATTTCTTCATCCTCTTTTTAAAACTGAGGGTTAGAAATATTTGTCCTGAGCATTTCAAATGAATACTGTGAACAGGGCTGCAAGGATAATACCAGAACTTGTGCTAGAAGGAGGATCTCCAGTTGTCACTAACCAGAGCTAGGGCAGCCACTGGGAATATGAGCTAAAGATGGAGCTGCCCAGTGTGGTGGCACAGGTTATTCTCCAAATATATTACAAACTATACACCCAGGTAAGTAGAACTGACAGGTCAGACATGGTCTTCTCTACTTCATAGTCTTTGGGTCAGGGCTAGACTGAAAGATTCAGAAGTGGCATCAATATGAAGCTGTTCTTAGCGGCCCTGAACTTCAGCCTTCCCCTGTAGAGCTGGCATGTAGACGTTAATGTTCTGTTTGGCTTTAATTAATGCAGCTCATTTCTTTGTGGATGGAACTCTTCATAGAACAATTCTGGCGGAGAGACCAGCTGTTCTGGAGTGAATCCTGAACAAACTCATTTTCAGCTTAACAAAGTTATTCATTGCTGTTTACTGCCTTGGAACATTAAATTACAAAACCAACCTGCTCTGGAAAGGCGGTTAAACTGAATTGTTTTCTTTTCTTTTTTTTTCTTAACTGTCATTTCAAGAATCAAAGTCATGTCAGGAAGATACCACCCCCACAGCATAAATGCTTCCTGCTCATTACTTTGTCCTGATAAACAGCAGCTTGCCAGAGCTGCTGAATTTGCTGCTGTGATTCAAGTGCTGAATAAAAAGAAGAACGAGCAAATGGAAATGATTTTCCCATCCCGCAAAGCTTTCTGAGGTCTAACCTTTGGGGATTTTGATCTGTACTAGGGCAGAAGTTAGGTTTTGTGTTGACCTTTAAGAACTGAAAAGCTCCACATGCCAGTTGTTATACTTGCATTAGGGACATGTGCCTAGATTACCTGGTTTAAACCATGAGTTTGAACTCAGCTGTCTCAGAAACATCAATTCACCACTTTTTCTTTGGTTGTTTTCCTTTGCCATGAAAGCTGCTTTTCATAATTAAGTATGCACGGGGCATGAAATAACTTTAAATGTTAGAGGCTAAAGGACTCACCTTAGATGCAACAGTCATGTACGGGTGGAGGTTTTAAACCTTATTCATGGAAGGGAGGAGGTTTTAAACTGTCCACCATGCCTGCATGAATACTAAGGGATGTCATTTTTTGTATTGGCCTTGCTTTGGATTAGAAATTTTCACCTTGTTCTGAGAAACTTTTTGATGGAACTTCAGCAGATGCAAGTGTCTTGCTATGGAACGTTTGACTACTGATGCATTACTATTTTCCAGTGAAGGTGGGCTTTAAGAAATTCCTGTCTGGGTCTATGAATACATGGCACCATTGAACATTCTTGTGTTATGTCCCACTACAGCAATTTTCCTTGTAGATCCTATTTACATCAGCTCAGAATCAATGAGGTGCATGTGCTTTTCTAGGGCTTTGTTAGAAAAAAAGAAGAGAAGCAAAGTAATTTTGCCATGTGAGGCCTCAACCATACTGTTGCTTTCAGAGAACTGCACCTGGGCTGACCTCAGTGGGATTGCGCGTGTACAGCTGGCCACCCACACAAAGTCAGTTGAAGGTTCAGAGTCCCTGCTGCTCTAGACACCTTTGAACACCTCGTGAACAATCAACATTGGGGCTTCAGCTGGGGAGAAGTTTCTGAGCTGTGCTGGGAGAAATGAAAGGAAACTGTACTGAATGTAAGAGAAAAGAAGACATAAGAAAATTCTCACAATTTATAAATTGGGTTATGGTTGTGTCTGCTGTCCTTGTTGAGGTTCTGTTCTCCAATGGATTGTGTACCCACACAGTGACATGGCTATTTGAGTTGGGTAAGACAACTATAAAGAAGGAATTAAAATTTGAGGTGTATTTTCAAAGTTACCACAACACTCTGTTGGCAAAATAATTAACCAAGCACCACTCCCAAGGACAGTGTACATCTTAACTGTCTTTGCAAAGCCCCTTAGAACCAATAAATTGTTGCTCTTACTTGATGGCAAGATGAAACAGCAGTTTCCAAAGTTATAAAGAACAGGGGATTTCTTTTATCACAGGATGTCAGGACTGTTTACTGCAGAATCTGGACTTAAAAGGTCAATGCAGGTTTTCTTTTTTTACCTCAGTGCTAGATTGGATAAAGTTATGCAACAGCTCAGTATTAAGGTATAAGGGGATAAAAAGTATTGTAACTTGATACAAATCATCTGTTTCTAAGACAGATGAAAATAAAAGTAGGTGATGATAACAAACAATGCTGTTCAGGGTGGGGTGGGGGTATCCCTGTACAGCTCACAAAAGTGTCAAAATTATTATTTCAGAATAGAATAATAATTATGTGCAACATAATGCCTGAACTTTGCTATACATAGCTAAAATGATGAATTTTAAGTGATACCTAGTCTTTTATTAGATTTAATTATGTTGATGTGTATTATTATTATTGGTCCCCATACATTTCTCTGAAAACTGTGGAAGTGAAGTTGATATTATGATCACATAGGTCTGACAAGAACTTAGCTTTGCTGGATCTGCTTGAGAGGAATTACAAAATCTGGATGAGTAGTTTTATGTAGTCGTTAGTGGAAACTAATATAAAAGCTCTTCAGTCTTCCTCTAAGGACATTCCTCTCTGCCCTTGTCTGAAAGTGAGAGAACACAATTCTTCTTTCATTGTATTGAAATATTTTATGCCTCTGAGAAATAGAGGAATCAATTTTTAGGAAGTTCCTATAATTGAAGAACAATGATCAGCTGAAATATAGTCAAAGTTGTGCATTCATTATGCAAATCAGATGGCAGCTTATGAAATCCCACACAAGATATATAGTTTGGTACAAGTGCTATGACCTCACCTTTGTGGGTCTGACCCCAAAGGAGTTGTCTCACTCATGGGATTGGTATTAGGTCAATTTCCAAAAAGAGATTTTAATTTTGTCCTAATTTAAATATTATTTCTTTGACCATCTTTTAATAATTCAACCTGTAAGTTCCAAAAGGCTGGTTGAATTAAATTTCCCTCAGTCTTTTTGCTCATATCTTAATTCTCTAGCTATAATTATATGCACCATAATTACAGAATATGCATGTAAAACTAAATTTTTCAATAAGCAAAGAGTGTACATTTGCTTTCAGTCTTCTCCAGTCAGAGAGAAAATTTTTCAGAGTTTTTAAGAGCCTCCACAGCAAAGAATACTGATGCTATGGAGGAAACTCTGGCACACTGAAGTTTTTAAAGCATTACTTTTAATTGGTCAAGGATTCCCCATACAATTCTGATAATACATGTGGAAACACTACAAATTAAACTTCTATTATGGCTTACAGCACTGAAAAAGATAAATCACTGCAATTTAAAAATGAATGCAACCATCCTGACAGAAATATGAATGAGAAGTTACTTATCTGCTTAAGGAAACAGATAAATCTAATCCAAGTTATAGATAAAATAAGTCTCGAGGGAAACCAACATTTAGTATTTCCTTGCATAAAATTGTTCTGGGTACAACTTGCTGTTGTTGTACATTAGGAAGCAAAAGTACACAAAAAACATTGCAAATTACAATTTAAACTCATGGTCCTTGATTATTTCCTTAGCCAAAACAGCCTGCAATATATTTCAAATAACTTAATCTACATATTTCTTTTAAAAGGAATAAAACGCACCTATCAATAAACCACCAGAGGATAGTTCTCAGCTGTGAATTGTCACGGCTTCCACAATTGGCACATTCATAGATCTTCCCCTAAATATCTCAATTTTTGTTTGCTAGGCCTTATGGAGCACACTTGTTCCCTTCCAGGTGACCTGGTTGTAGTAAAATTAACAGTAAGATGTGGATTGTTTATATCATACTATGGAGGCACAGAAATATAGTTTTCTCATGTATACACTTGTTACAGTCTATATATGAATTCTAAAGTCATTCCTGCAGTTGACTGTGCCAAATCCCATTGAGTCAGCTATAACTATTCCTGAGCAGAGTAGATCTGAGATGCAGAATTTAGGACTCTGAAGATGAACTGTGTGAATGCACCTGTTAATTCTGTTCAGTAAGCCTAAATGACCACCTACTAGCAAGTCCAAATACATGTTGACATGCAGCTTGAATTGTTTTAAGGCCTGTTTTGAATTAAAGTATATGCCTAACATATTCTCTCAATAGATCTGGGCTTCTGCAAAGGACTGGATGAAACACATGATGTGTTATGCTGTATTGGATGTCCACCCTCCAGCAGGGTCAGTGCTGGATGGGTTTAACACAATGTCTTTGGGATTACACCATATGCAAAATGAGCCTTTGTGAAGGAGTCTTGAGAACACTAGTTAGGAAGGAGTATTTATAAGGAGGGGAAAAAAAACAAAAAAGATAGTTATGATTATCATGGAAGGTGACAGAAAGGAAACTGATGGAGAGAAAAAAAGTAAGAGTGATGGAACTAAGTAATTCTCTCTGCTTAATTATGTTGCCTTGTTTTAGTTTTTGAAATCTTGTTATTTCCTACACCTATTTTGATTCACATGGAGAAACAATTTTGATGAACCATCATCATTTGGTTGTATTACGCAGGTGACAGTACACAAGCAGTTCTGCTGTACCAAAGCTGTAAGTATTCTGAAACCTGTCCATACCCCAGAAAATAATGTGAATACAAATTATATTAATAATTTTAATTTAGAGTTCAATAACAATGTTATGAACTGGCTGAAAGTTTCCAATTCATTAGGTTGATAAATATTTTGCTGAAAATCTACTTTGCATCTAATTATAGTAATGAAGTATATCTGGCATATCACATTACTTTATAGCCAGCTTTATGGTAAAGCTGGAAAAAAAAAAACCCTTTTTTTCCCCAGATATGCAAAAATATTGCCGTGATGAAATCCCAGACATGTTGCTGGTACCATTATTAGAGAGTGCCTCTTGGACTCTAAAGGTCTTGTGTTATCTAGCTCCAAAAACATGTTTTATAGTCTGTTTACTCATAATTACGAGAACGTTTGGCATATAGTTCTCATGTATTTGAAGTCTGACAGGTACCAAAATTTTTCTTTAGGCTAGGAAGTCTTAATTTATCTGTATTGTTTAAATAGTATTTCCTTAGTGGCTCACAGATGTAAAATTAATGCATAATGTTTGAATTTGACAAAATATGTACAACACTGGAGCATGTTAGTAAGTTTTTGAAACAGTGTACTGACAATTAATTTTATCCTAAAAGGTTCATTTTATTAATGAACATTTCTGAGGTCATCAGTTTCCACTCAAACGGAATCCTCCTAAAATGTGTGCATTTGGTACAATGATGTTCCTTGTTTGCAGATTCTGAGAAGAAAATTTGAAAAAACCCTCTATCTGAATGCAAGAATTTGTTGCATGGGAATTTTCTATGCAACTGATGTTGCATAATGTTTATACTTCTATGATTAATTTTTAACTAGAATTGTATGCTATGTATGAAATAATTATTTTTCAGAATAAACAATAAGTTTATGAATTTATCAACCCCTTAATCAGTTTGTTGGTTTGAAAAATTAAAATAGTCACATTTTAAGTAAATTTCTTCCAGCACATTTTCTTTTGCTTGCCTTTGCATCATTGTATGCATTTGCCTATCATTTTGCCTTCTCTTTCAAATATAAATTATTTACCAAAGATTTACTTTAAGCTATTGCTATTATATATTTCTTCTGTCTCTGAATACTTCCAATTGTCATTCTTCTTTCTTATCTGTGAAATTATTACCATGTAATATGAAATTAACTATCTCAGGTTCGTAAACATTTCTTATCAAAAAAAGAAGTAATCATTAAGGTTTTTTACCAGACAATGAAAAATTTCACTTGTAGTTCAGCTGGGAATTAATTTTGTGTTCCCTTTTGGATAAGGCTTCTGTGTATGATTACACATCTATAGTTTGCAATCACTTTCCTCATGCCAGTCAGCACTGCCCAGATGAAATGTTCTGAATATCTAACCTCATATTTAGTTGTCATAAGGCTCAGTTCTATGAGCTTTTATGTACCAAAGTACTTTGGATTGAATCTATGGGTTTTCTTTTATGAGTAAGATTACATGTATGCTTAATATTTTTCAGCTGTCAGCCTTAAATGTAGATTTAGATGCTCACTTTCATGTGTTTTTTATCCTTCATCAGTTTGTCTCTACATTCTTACATAGAATGGGAAAAACCCTCTACCAGGTATGTGGTCTGGGACTTAATATGTCATCTCCATGTCATTTTGAGAATATAAGGCATTGAAGAAGTGTTAAGTGTTATGAAAATTACCCTTGAGGTAGTATATACATCTGATCTGGAAGCAAGATTTCCCCATTGAGATCAATTAGAAGTTCTGCTTAAAAAATGCAGATCACCTGCTCTGATCATGTTTTTCATTATCTATGAGGAACAATTAGTAAAGTAGTCTTAGAAAAGATGGAGACATCGTACATTTTCCCCTTTTCCCTGCCTCCAAAATTCCCCCTTATTTTGGAGGTAATTTCCTTTGTACAAATTTGGAAAAGCAGATTTACCATCTAACTGGAAGTAGAATTAGGAGAGATGAGGTGAAGAAATGAAGAGAAAATGAAGTAAAGATTGTACCCATGCATTTCTTAAAGTGGGGTCTGAACTCAAGGAGGTAAATAATCAAAAACTTTCTGTGGTCTTTGTTTTCAAGGTGTGAGCACTATCTCAAATAATCTTTGTGTCTCTGCCGTTACGGTATGTCAGCATAATCAAAGGTACCAAGCTTCAGTTATGTTGTAAGTTTACCTGCTTACTTTGAGCAGCTCCAAAGCAGCATAATTGTGAAACCTGAAACCATAACTTGTATCTAAATGAATATGCAGGTTAGGGAAGCGGACCAGAGAACAGCTCTCTGCAAGTTATGAATAAAGTAGGAAGTGGGTGATTAGCTGCTGCTCATGTTGTTGCAGGTTCTTAGCAACCTCTCTGTAAAACCCAGAAAACTTCCCAGGTCTTGCATGTAGAAATAGTGAAGTGTTTTGTAGTAAAACTGAAAAACAATGTTGCATGTGCAGAGTAGCTCAAAAGCATTTTGTTTTATAAAAGGCTGCGTCTTTCAAAATTCAAAACTTTTGACCGTGTAACTGCTTGAAAAATCCTGAAGTTCTTTTTTATAAAAACTGAAGGAATTCATTAAGAAATTTAAAATTCCAGGTATTTTTACCTGTTGGAGTCTCCTTGCAGTAGCTGATCATTGCCAGGTTTTCCCTAATAAAAGCAGAAGGGATCAACATCTCATGAGTAGCTCACTGCATTAGTGGTCAAAAGGAATAACATCTTGTCAAAGGTCATAGCCTAGGAGAAAAAAGAGAGATACAGTCTGCTTTTTACGATATGAAGTAAAGAAACAGCTTTTCCCCTGTATGTGCAAGAGGCTGATTTGTTATGGCAGATATTTTCTTACATATCTGTATTACTCTGTATTTATGATGCTGGAGATGAAATCAGAGTTAACTTGAAATGGAAGGGAGAGTGATATACATTGCTGTTCAGCTCCAGTTTTATTGAATATACAACCGTGGACTAGAAATTTCTGAGTCGAGACAATGGATGGTTTAGATGCTACAACCTGATACCTTAAATATAATTAACAGTTAAGTCTTTGCAGTTAAGTCTGGACTGTATAGCAACTGGAGGCCAGGCTAATGCACTTGAAAGAGAGTGTGTTACTGATACGGATAAGACTTTGAGAGCAGGTATACAATATTGCTGCAAGTCCAGCCAAGATGTGAGAAAAATATGAATAGCTGAAGCAAGGCCATCCTCTAACAGGACGGTATAGTTGCCTACTTCAAGAGGGATTATCAAAATTATTATTTGTCATTGTTGCCAGTCAAACGCTTTGTGCTGAGTAATCACATTCTATTACAGTACAGATTTAATTGATCATTAGGGCTTGTATCTTCAGCCAATGGATGTTGAACTGCAGGTGTGAGTGCTAAAATGGGTTGGGTTTTGTTTTTTTTTTCATTTGGCTGCTTTGGTTGTGCTCAGGTTGAGAATTAGATACCATTCTTCATCCATGTGCCAATCTCTCATCCAAGCAGTGAGATACCCTGGTATTTAGGGAAGGGGTAAATAGAGAAACATCATTTCAGCTTTGTCAGTACTTGAGCCCATATCACCCTTGCGTATAACGCCAAATTATTTTATGATTTGGAAAAGGACTGGGGAGAATTAGCCCTGGGCAAAGTAACAGTTCCCATCAGATTCCTGTACCACCACGTGCTGCTTGTTGCATGTGTTCCTTCAATAAGAACTCCAGGCGCTGCTGGAATTTCCCTTCAGTTTGCCACGTATTGCTGGCATTTGCCTCTCAGGACAGAGTAATAGAGCATCTCAGGACAGCACTGAAGATTTCAGCAATGTGAGAATGGATATCTTTTTCTCATCCTGACCTGAAACTTGCTTTTGATTACACAGAGTACACGGGTTCCAAACAGCTGGAGTTACTTTGGGTTTTTTACTGGTTTCACTTTCACTTTGAGAGACATGGAAATTATAGAGTGCTGTTATATGCAGGTTGATTTTTCCTGAGATTGTTGAACACAAGATATCTAGGCATGAAGGGAAGAAGAGTTCTTTCTCTAGATGTTATGTTAGCTACCAAAGAAGTATCAATGTTTCTCTTTCACAAGCCAGAAATGTCAAGGGTCAAAATCACAAGTTTTACAAGATGTGGTGGTTTCAGCCTCAGCTAAGACCATGTGGTCCTTCACTCTCTCCAACCCCCACCTGGTGAGATGGGGAGAGAAACACAACAAAGGGCACATGTGCGAAAATGAGGACAAGGAGGGTTCACTCACCAATTATGGTCGCAGGCAAAACAGACTCAACTTGGGGAAGAAAAATAAATTTAATTCATTACCAGTCAATCAGAGTAGGATAGTGAGACAGAACAACCACATATTAAAACAACTTCCCCCCACCACCACTCTCTGCTTCCTGGGCTCAAATCACTTTGCTCCCGACTTCTTTACCTTCTCCCTCTCAGCAGCACGGGGGGACAGAGAATAGGGGTTGCATCTATGCATCTATGTTCAT